>NC_142462.1:29137945-29440976 GCF_049115385.1 Moschus berezovskii | reverse complement strand
AAATTCAGACAATATCAGATAAAATTTTCGGAGAGACTCCATAATTATCCATTTCCAAACTTAAAGTCGAAGCTTTGAAAATAATTTAAGTAAATATCTGTTGTGCTTTGTTACTCAGTCATGTCTGACTCTTTGCGGCCCCATGGACTAGAGCCCACCAGGCTCCTCTGTCCATGGGACTCTCCAGGCAAGAATACTGGAGTGGGTTTCCATGCCTTCCTCCAGGGAATCTTCGAAACCCAGGGATCAAACCCAGGTCTCCTGTATTTCTGGTGGACTTTTTTTTTTTACTGTCTGAGCCTCCAGGGAAGCCCTGAGCCACCAGTGAAGATTCCAACTTGGGTCCTACCAATTAGTAATACATTTTAATAATGTATTAGTAAAATGGCTTGGATTTTGCCACTAAAAATCCTTGGTTTGGATTCTGCCACTAATCACCAGTGCAAATGATCAATCTCTGAACGTCTGCTTTGACCTTGTAATATCCATTCCACTTCTCTTTCCCTATCTTAGTTATTTGCCATTTGCCCTGTCATCTTTGTTGAAGCAGTGTGCAAAAATATTACACAACTGTTAAAAGATACAATCAGAGGTTTACTACCTATCTTGTAAAATGTATATCCCCATTCACATGTTTTTCTAATGAACTGTGTGATATGTTTGGTTACCCGTATGCATGCTCCATTAGTATAACATATTGATGAATTTTTCTGTTATTGCTTTAGAGAATGTATATTACAATATAGCTACTCTGCAATTACCTTTGAGGAGACCCACAATAAAAATACGATTTCTACAGATTACTTCATAATTATACTTCAAGTTAGCATGTAGTTCAATGACTAATCATCATGTTACTTGCAATTTTTATATCTTGTAAGCCTGCAGTTTAAAAGACAGAAATAATTAGATAATTAGTCTTTGATTACATAGTACTCACCCTGTTCTTAAATGTACTTAAATGGTCAATAATTACCATGTAATTACAGAGCAATCTTTGTAGTGCATTCACACCAGCATATGTAAGGCATGTCAGTGATTTCATCCCCTGTGTTTAGGTATTCATGACTCAGGCATGGAAAGGTCACTGCAGGCTGCATTGGGGAAGAACTGCCTGAGGGAGTGGGGCCATGTTGTAAAGGTGAGAGCAGTTGGCAGTAGAGTAGAAAGGCCTATTAAAGTGAAGTAGTGGTTTTTGAGATTTTTGACATTATTAAAAATAAATATAAAATATGTACAGAAAGAAAAAACCTAGAATTTATATTAACTGCTTAAAATTTGGTAGTCCATAACTTTGTTCTTTTCAGCCAGTCATTTTTGCTACAGTATCTCTTTTCACTTTATCCAAAGATGCTTTTTGGGGGGCTACTAATAGACCACTTTAAATTATACAGTACAAGGTTCACACACTAAAAATTCCCATCTCACTTTCTTATAGCTAGAAGTTTTAAGTGCCAGCACCTGGCACTCAGCAAAAGATCATAGTTAGCACATTTTCTTTTTATTGAGTTGCTGCATGGCAAGAACTGATAATTTTTCACTTTGAGAGTTAAATAAAAGTTGATGCTTTAAAAATAGCTTTACATGGCTGAATTTTATACTGAGCTATGTAATTCTTTTAATGCTTTATTTTCTACATGTTTATTTTAATTATAGTCAAGTTTCATTAAAATAAATTGGCATTATTGGTGTTAAGAAGAAAAAAGTAAATCTCAAACCCAACCAAATTTATAACATTTATGGTAATATTGTCCTACACTTTCTTTGAAACTCCCCAAAGTAGTTCAGACAGAAGCAGGCATGTCTAGAAATCCCAGGAAAACTTTGAGTTGAAATCCATCTAACCTTAATTCTCTTAGGTAATTTATCTATGCCAAAATTGGCGAAGTTGGTAGTTCACCAGTGGTTTGGTTATGTACTTTTATTATTTTTTAATTTTGACTTTTCTTTGATGGAGATGCTAAAAGTTAAGGTAACCACAAAACAGGGGAAAATGTTTCTCAATTTAAGTCTTAAATACTTACTCAGATTTTATTGTCGTCCTAATACTTTTCTCTGTGCAGTGGACAATGCTAACCAAATGAGCTTCCTGTTTAGTTGTAGATGTAAAATCAACCAGAGATCAATGCTAAGATATGCAAGCATATTCAAAGTAGTTCAAGGCTGTTTTTGAACTTAAGTGTTCATGCTATTTAGAATATATTTTCAAAAGCCAAATAAATGAATCACTTATACTTGCAGGCTTTGTAAATGTGTGTGCATGCTAAGTCACTTCATATGTGTCTGACCCTTTGTGAGAATATGGACTGTAGCCTGCCCAGCTCCTCTGTCTGGGGATTCTTCAGTCAAGAGTACTGGAGTGGTTGCCATGCCTTCCTCCAGGGGATCTTCCTGGTTGAATCCATGTCTCTTATGTCTCCTTTTTTGCAGACTGGGGTACTTTACCAATAATGCCACCTGGGAAGCCCAGGCTTTGTAAATTCGATCCTGGGTTTTCATTGGAAGGACTGATGCTAAAGCTGAAACTCCAATACTTTGGCCACCTCATGCAAAGAGTTGACTCATTGGAAAAGACTCTGATGCTGGGAAGGATTGGGGGCGGGAGGAGAAGGGGACGACAGAGAATGAGATGGCTGGATGGCATCACCGACTCGATGGGCATGAGTTTGAGTGAACTCCGGGAGTTGGTGATAAACAGGGAGGCCTGGTGTGCTGTGATTCATGGTGTCGCAAAGAGTCAGACACAACTGAGCGACTGAACTGAAGAGGAAATTCAGTCAGCTGTTCAACTATATTTAACATTATCACTTGATGTTTTAAAAAGGGAGGTGGGAGAATAGGTTAAATGTTAAGTAACTAAAAATTAAGTTTTCTCATATCAAAATGTGTGTGTGTGTATTTACCTTTGGCCAGTTTTGGTTTGGATGTGTTAAGGTTTAAAATTCATTCCTTTTCTATGATGAACTGTTCTAGATCAAAATGTATCAAAGCAAATTGGTGAAAAAATGCATTATTTGTCATCCTACTATTTCCTGGGCTTTATAAGCAACTTAGATTTTAAAGCAACAGCTCATTGTGGTACTCTCTTTTAGATCCTCACATTCAGTAAACATTACTTGAAATTATTTAGTTTAAAAATGTTTTTAATTGAAAACTTCTAATCACAATGCCTTTTTCAAAATTCTTCATGGCTTGTTCTTGTTTTACTCTTCCTGTTATTTGTCTTATAATCCTTTGGGAGTAATTAGAATTTAGGTAGATGCAAAGCAAAATATACCTTAAAGCACTGGTTCTCAACAGCAGGTAATTTGGTCTCCCTAGGCACATTTGACAATTTTTGGAGATGAGTTGGTTGTCACAACTTAGGAGGGATACTACTGACATCTATTAAATAGAAACCATGGATTTTCCTAAATAGTATATAGTACAGTCCTTGGTATAAATACTATACACAGCAGTATACAGTATAGCCCACCACAATGAAGAATTACTCAGTTCTAATTCTCTAGACCTGGGATTGGAAAACCCTGCTTTAAAGGAATGAGCGTACATTTGCCTTCAGTTCAGTTAAGTTCAGTCGCTCAGTCGTGTCCGACTCTTTGCGACCCCATGAATCACAGCACGCCAGGCCTCCCTGTCCATCACCAACTCCCGGAGTTCACTCAAACTCATGTCCATCGAGTCGGTGTAAGAGTCTATAATTAACCTTATAGAATTTTAGGAGAATGTTTTCTTTTTTGTTCAAAATCTTTTAAAACATACACAAATGAAGAAAAAAATTACATGAGATTGAGTTAGAAAAGTATTATATAAAGTGTAAAGTAAAAATTAGCCTGCCTAGATTTTTGGAGGCAGGCAGATAATTTTCAGCATATGTAAAAAGCTACACTAAATCATTATTCTTAATGACGTAAAAATCCTAAAATTTTCCCTTTTTAATGCTAATTTTCTTCAAATACTTTCTTTCACAACCAAACTGTGGACACAGTTATGATGCTATTAATAGAGATTAATAACTAATGGGGAATATGTTGAGATGGGTAGTTAGCTTAGTAAATAATAAAAAAGGCTAAAATATTTTTACTGTTGTGCATGTAAAACTGACTGTCTGCCTGTGATTATTTCTTTTGAATTACCGGTGTCTCTACATCCATTATAGCAATTGGATCATCAGGTCTTGTCTTTTATGAACAGTGTATGGCTCTAATTTAAAGGTCGTTAGACCAAGTCACTTAAGTGACCTGCCAAGGGCATGTACCCAATGATTAGCCAAATGAGAGAGAATTCCTTGTTGGGCAGAATGATTTTTCCTGTGCTGCTTCATGGAGACAACTTGATAACACTCTTTTCGAGACATTGTAGAAATGAAGCAAAAGAGTGTAATTTCCAGAAGTCATTCTTGTTTCCAGCAAAGTCTAACATTTAAACCTCTCAGAATGTCTCTCTCTCTTTTTTTTTTTTTCCTTCAATCTCGATCTAACATCAGAAATGAAACTTAGGGCTCCCCTGAAACAAATGAAGATGAAGTTTGGAATCATGCATAAAGAAAATTTTAGCTTAGGTTGGAGAAAGTTACCAAGATCAGAGTTACAGAGTGGATGAAGCAGAAAATACTAACCCACTTGTTTTAAAAATGGTTTTTCTATTTATATTCATGGCAGGGCCGCTAAATCAGAGCTAATGCTAACAATAACTTATCAAGGGGATTTAAAGTAGCGATAGTTTTCTAAAATAGGAAAAAAAAATAAGTAGGAATAGTAAAAAAAAACACATTAACTTTTTACCATGGAAATGTTTAAACCAGAAAATGTAGAGAATGGTTATATACTTTTAAAGCCACTTCAATAATAAATAAAATCTTGCCAATTTTTATTTCACCTGGGCTCCAAAATCACTGCGGATGCTGATTGCAGCCATGAAATTAAAAGACACTTACTCCTTGGAAGGAAAGTTATAACCAACCTAGATTGCATATTAAAAAGCAGAGACATTACTTTGCCAACAAAGGTCCATCTAGTCAAGGCTATGGTTTTTCCAGTGGTCATGTACGGATTGAGAGTTGGACTGTGAAGAAAGCTGAGTGCCGAAGAATTGATGCTTTTGAACTGTGGTGTTGGAGAAGACTCTTGAGTCCCTTGGACTGCAAGGAGATCCAACCAGTCCATTCTAAAGGAGATCAGTCCTGGATGTTCATTGGAAGGACTGATGTTGAAGCTGAAACTCCAATACTTTGGCCACCTCATGTGACGAGTTGACTCACTGGAAAAGACTCTGATGCTGGGAGGGATTGGGGGCAGGAGGAGAAGAGGATGACGGAGAATGAGATGGCTGGATGGCATCACCGACTCGGTGGACATGAGTTTGAGTGAACTCCGGGAGTTGGTGATGGACAGGGAGGCCTGGCGTGCTGTGATTCATGGGGTCACAAAGAGTCGGACACGACTGAGAGACTGAACTGAACTGAACTGACTGAAGGATTATAATATGAGTCTCTAACTGCTAAAGGCATTATTATACAGTTACTATTTATCACATTTAACAAAATTAGCAATAATTCCTTAATGTTTTCATAATCCTAATAGAAAAAAAGTGGCACATTCAAATTGGGCTAGTTGAATATAGTTTAATGGATGAACTATTTTGAAATATGTAGATAGGATCTGGGGATTTCGTGAGTAACAAGTGGCCTGGCTCCACTTTGGGAATAGAGTGTTGCTTTTACAATTCTCTTGTCTGGAATTCAGCAGGGAGTGAGAAAAGTTACCTACACTCAGAGAAAGGAACTATAACCAATTCACTGGGAATGCTGTTTTCCAAGACCATTGGATTTTGTTTTTTTTTCAAGTTTAAATTTAAACTACTGGTGCGTTTCCTAGGAAACTCTTTTGGAATATATCTTATAATATTTTGAATATAATACAATAAATATACAATACAAAGATTTAATAGACAGTCACTTTCAGGTCTTTGTAAATCAGTGTTAGACATTTCCAAAGTGACTCTTTGAGGAGATACAAAGCAATTAATTTATTCAGTATGCCTACACGCCTCCATTCAGAGCTGGGGGTGCAAAGGAAAGGACAGGTTTTACTTCTGGCATATATGTCAGATACTTTAATAATTGTCTTTATACAATACAGTGCATCATTTAGTTATTAGAGATATACAGTATAAATGCTATTGCAATCCTTGTTATAAAGATGAGGAATCTGAAGCAGAGAAAGATTTAATCACATTAATCACCCAGCTAATAGGTAGTAGAACTGGCATTCAAACATTGATGTGTCTTAATCTGAAACTCACGCTGTTTCTACTGCAGTATGCTGTGTTTCCTATGAAACATATTTAGCAGCAGTTTTATATCTTGTGACTCATAATTATTTGTAGAGAACATTTGTATGTAATAATTATATCCAGACAAGATGGCATATGACTGTTTTATTGACATCATCCATATTACACTGTGTTCTAATATATAAACATTTATATTTTGTATGTAGCCTTGATTTGGAGTATAGTTTTAACACAGATATTCTCAGGGATCTAGAGCTTACTGTAGGTGTGCGTGTCTTCTAGGTTGTTAAATGAACTGTGTGAGGGAAGCATTTCTTCGGTGTAGAAGAATAACCTATTTTTTGTTAATCAAAAAGGCTGTACCTGTGACAAACTTGCTTGGGGAATATCTTATACCAGTTGTTCAAAACACCATAATCTCTTTAGTTTAAACAACTTTCATGAACAAGAGAAATTGAAGTCTGTCTTCTCAGTTTCCATGATATCGTCTGTCAAAGAAAATGTTATCAAAATTAAATGACTTTTAGAGAACTTATGACTGATAATTCTTACCTTCAAATATGTTTTTAAAGAGAATTTTTTAAGAAACAGGAAAGGATATTATCCATTTGATCTGAATTTGCAGCTTCCTATTATTGACATTTATCTTTTAGCATCAACAAATTCTGCCCTTTTTGTCTCAGAAAGCACTAAATTATCGATAGTCTGTTCCTGTGTTTGCTCAGACACTAAGTTGTGTCTGACTCTTTTTGACCCCATGGACTGTAGTCCACCAGTCTTCTCTGTCCATGGGATTTTCCAGGAGTGAATACTGGGGTGGGTTGCCATTTCCTTTGTCAAGGGATCTTCCCGACCCAGGGATCGAACCCATGTCTCCTGTGTCTCCTGGTCAGGAAGCATAATGTGATAGATGATATGGGGCTGTTGATCAGAGCTGGGTATAGGTTCAACTTGGTCAAACACATTTAGTTCAGATCTGGTTAGTTTTATACTTTTTCTTGGCTCAATGTTTTCTTCACAAAAAGAGTTAGGTTTCTTGACCTCAATAGCTTGTTTTATTTTTTTTAGTAATCTTCTGTAAATCAAAAGTCAGTGGGTAGCATAACCAAGTGAAGAGTCAACAAATCCTTTCACCCCCTAAACAAGTCTAAAGCTGGACAGACATAAAGCAAACAGTTATTTGCTGTAGAATTAAAGCAAAAATATAAAGTGAAGGGTGTTGATTCATGAAAAATGTGAACTTCATGCGAGAACACTTCAAGTCTATATCATTCTGCCTGGGTATGCTCCTACACTCCCTTCCCCTGTGTCAGTATGGTAGTTAAATCAAGCGGGGGGGCTTTCTTGCTGCCCCTGCCAATTTTGGCTCAGTTAGTTTGGAGCATTGTCACTTAAAGTGGTCATCTCAGAAGCAAATTGACAAAGATGATGAATACTTTATTAAGACTTAGTGCACAGGCCCATATGGCATATGCAGGACCAGGAGACTGTCCACGAACTTAACAGAAGTTTGGCAGGTCAGGCAGACATAGAGGGTTTGGCAAACTTTCCATGTATCACAAGTTGACAAAAACTTAGATGCATTCTTTTTTATTTTGTTATTAATTTCTTTATTTTAATTAGTGGCTAATTATAATACTGTGGTGGTTTTTGCCATGCATCGTCATGAATCAGCCATGAGTGTACATGTGTCCCACCATCCTGAACCCCACTCCTACCTCCCTCCCTACCCCTCTGGGTTGTCCCAGAGCACCAGCTTTGGGTGCCCTGCTTCATGCATCAAATTTACACTGGTCATCTCTTTTACACATAGTAATATAAATTCAGTGCTATTCTCTCATTTCGTCCCACCCTCACCTTCTCCCACATTGTCCAAAAGTCTATTCTTTACATCTCTGTCTCTTTTGCTGTCTTGTTACAAAGTAGTCCTAAGAAGCCCACAGTCTTTGGCCTATAGAACCACTGGGTGGCACAGATGTCTGAGAGCCTTGTAAGAAGTAAAACCCAGGATGAACTTGAAAACACAGTCTAAAGTTTAAGAGTAATATATGGGTCACAAGTAGATCCATCAGAAAGTAAAAACCTTAATGGCTGAGGTGGGTGAACACAAACATTGACCAAATTTTTCTTTGGACAGTGTATCATAAAACAAATACAATAATGTAAAGTAATTAGCCTCCAATTAAAATTAAAAAAATATTAACACAAGCCGCTCTTACAATGCCAGGCTTAAAAAAACAAACTGAACATCGATATACATTGTAGATCATGCATTGGAAAAAGAGATTTCATAGATTTGGTCTAGGCAAACTAAACAAACAAACTAGCAGAACAATAGCAATAGCTTTAAGCAAAGAAAGCAATAATCTGATTGTTTTATTATCTGAAAAGCGCAATATTCAACAAAATTATGAGCTGTTCAAAGAAACAGTGTGACCCTACTTATGAAAATAAATTATAGAAATTTGTCTGAATTTTTCCAAATGTTGAAAATAGTAGGCCAAGTTTTTGGATTAGCTATTATAAATATGCTAAAAAATAAAATAAACTTTATTAAAAGAATTAAATTATATATGAAAATAATGACTCTGAATAGATTATATACGGGGACAAAAATACTTAAAAATCAGTGAGAATTGTGAAAGTGATAGTACAATGACTGAAAAATGAAAAATTCACTGGAAGGGCTCAATAGCAGATTGATGAAAAAAGAGAAGGAAAGGAGAACCAGTGGACATGAACACAGAGCAAAAAAAAATTTCTTATCTGAGCACACAAAAGTACTGAAGATAAATGAACAAAGTGTGGGGCTTTGGGGACAATATTACATATACCAAAATACAGATAATGAGAGTCCTAGAAGGAGAAAGGGTCTGAGATACAGTGGTTGAAACTCTCAAAACTTGGTGAAAAATACTAATCGAAACTCCTGGAAATCAAGAAGTAAGCAAATAAGATAAATATTAAGTGAATCACACTGAGACATGCCATATGTCACACTGTTCAAAGATGAAGTCACCATCTTGAAAGTAGCAAGAGAGAAACAACTCATACAGTGGAGTGACAGAACAGAAAATGGCCGACTTCTAGTCAGAAACAGTGATGGCAGTAAGAAAGTGGAGTAATTTATTCAAAGTACTGCGAGAAAAAAACCTGTCAACAAGAATAATTGGGCAATATTATCCTTAGTAATAAATATGTCAAGATCTTTTCAGATCTTGTATATGAAAGATTTCATATACAATTTCTTGCCATGCAAAAAGTACCATAAGAAGTCTTTCACGATAAGAAAAAGTGACACCAGTGAATAACTCGGCTTTACAAGAAGTAGTTAAGATTGACGGAAATGGTAAATATGTAAGGAAACATAAAAAGATTCTGGAGTCCCGCTTTCCTGTTTCATCTGTTATTTTAAAATACACAATATTGTGTGGACAGTAGTGGATATCTGACAAAGTATGTTTCAAAAGCGATGGACTTTTTCCCAACATTAATGAAATGCAACATAGTCACAGGGTCGGGGGTGTTACATTTTGGCCAATCAGGATTCTAGGTGATCAACACATGGACCACTCCTGAATGAGACTGGTTTTGTCTTTTGATTGTCTGAATCAGTGTATTAAATAATCTCTGAATTTTAAAGCTGCTGCTTATATGAGAATTAGGCCCTTGATGAACCATTGAGTGTTTAAAATATCTTTGCATCACAGTACAGAAATATATAAAAATATGTTGACTGCTAACAGGTATTTTCACAGGTTTGACTTATTCTTGATAAAGTTATTGAGACATTAAAGAAAGGTATACTTAATACAAATGAATGAAATAAACAACTAAATAAGACTTGAAAAAAAAAGCAATATGATATCAAATAGTCATTATAATACGGAAGTATAATATATAAATATTATATAATATATTGATTATAGCAAAAATGCAGCTATAATATAAAACGGAGAGAGTAAAAGGAGATATATTTATATATTTTAGCAGAAGTGAGTTAAATTAGATTTTGATAAATAAAGATATGTATTGATGTCACTAGCAAATCCACTAAGAAAATAACTGACATGTTTAAAATTAGAGAGAAATTAAATAGATACTCTGGAAACATTTATCACAAAATAAGGCAGTATATGAGAAACAAAAAAGTAAAATGCCATTAGACAATAGGAAACAATAACACAATAGCAAGCATAAATTCAGCCTTATTAATACTTACATTAAATGAGAATGGACTAAATACCCAAATCAAAAAATAGAGATTGTTAGACTGGATTTTAAAAATCCAGCTATATATATGTTATACATAAGAGAATAACATTAAATTCAAATGCAAACATAGGCTAAATGTAAAAGAATAGTAAAAGAAATACCATGCAAATAGCAACCATAAGAGAACTGGAGTGCTTAAAGATGACAAATGGCAGTACATCAGGATTATTTAAGACTTATAAATGTATATATACCCATGGAACACAGGATATCAATGTACGTAGACTTCTAAATGCATGAAGCCCCTAAATACGTAAGCAGGAGCTAAAAGATTAAAACAAAAATGAAAACTTCAACATTGCTTTGATTTTTTGATACTTCACTCTTTGTAATTTATAGGAAAACTGACAGAAAATAGCAATAATATAGGAGTTTTCAACAACACAGTCAACCAACTATATTAAATTGGCATATAGGGAACGCTCCACCAAATGACTGCAGAATACACATTCTGTTCACTCACTCAGACTCATGGCACATTTTACTGTAGAAATTATTTGCTTTTCCACAAAACAAGACTCAATGAATGTAAAAATGTTGACATACAATATATATTTATGTAGTATATAATTTGACCACAGCCTAATTACATGGAACAGCCACAAAAGAAAGAAACCTGGGAAAACCCCAAATAGTGGAAATTAAATAAGACACTTCTAATCATACATGAACATTGGAAAAATCACAAATAAAATTAAAAATATTTTAGCTAAATGAAACTAAAACCCCAGCATATTTACGAGATGTAGTTAAAGCAGTGTTTAGAGGGGAATTCGAAGATTAAAATGCCTATATCAGAGAAGAAGAAAGGTCTCATATCAGTTACCTAGTTTTCCATCGTAAGAAACCAAACTAAATCCAAAGCAAACAGAAGGGATGAAATAGTAAATATTAGAGCAGAAATCAGTGGAATAGAAAGTAGAAAGTAATAGAAAAAATCAGTGAAACAATTGAAGATTTAATTTTTGATAAAATGAACAAAATTGATGAAATATAGCTAACCAAGGAAATATGAGAAAAAATACAAGTTACCAAAATCCAGAATAATAACTAAAACTTATAGAGGAAAACTAGGCTTCCCTGGTGGCTCAGATGGCAAAGGATGTGCCTGCAATTCAGGAGACCTGTGTGCGATCCCTGGATTGGAAAGATGCCCTGGAAAAGGAAGTGGCAACCCACTCCAGTATTCTTGCCTGGAGAATCCCATGTACAGAGGAGCCTGGTGGGCTACAGTCCATGGGGTTACAAAGATTCAGACATGACTGAGTGACTAACAGTCTCATAGAGGAAAACTGGTGAACATCTTTGTGACTTTGGCTTCAGTTCAGTTCAGTCGCTCAGTCGTGTCCGACTCTGTACGACCCCAAGAATCACAGAACGCCAGGCCTTCATGTCCGTCACCAACTCCCGGAGTTCACTCAAACTCATGTCCACAGAGTCGGTGATGCCATCCAGCCATCTCATTCTCTGTCGTCCCCTTCTCTTCCCGCCCCCAACCTTTCCCAGCATCAGAGTCTTTTCCAGTGAGTCAACTCGTCGCATGAGGTGGCCAAAGTATTGCAGTTTCAGCTTTAGCATCAGTCCTTCCAATGAACACCCAGGATTGATCTCCTTTAGAATGGACTGGTTGGATCTCCTTGCAGTCCAAGGGACTCTCTAGAGTCTTCTCCAACACCACAGCTCAAAAGCATCAATTCTTTGGCAATCAGCTTTCTTCACAATCCAACTCTCACATCCATACATGACCACGGGAAAAACCATTGCCTTGACTAGACAGACCTTGGTTGGCAAAGTAATGTCTCTGCTTTTTAATATACTATAAAGGTTGATCATAACTTTCCTTCCAAGGAGCAAGCGTCTTTTAATTTCATGGCTGCAATCAGCATCTGCAGTGATTTTGGAGCCCAAAAAAATAAAGTCTGACACTGTTTCCACTGTTTCTCCATCTATTTCCCATGAAGTGATGGGACCAGATGCCATGATCTTTGTTTTCTGAATGTTGAGCTTCAAGCCAACCTTTTCACTCTCCTCTTTCATTTTCATCAAGAGGCTTTTGAGTTCCTCTTCACTTTCTGCCATAAGGGTGGTGTCATCTGCATATCTGAGGTTATTGATATTTCTCCCGGCAATCTTGATTCCAGCTTGTGCTTCCTCCAGCCCAGCGTTCCTCATGATGTACTCTGCATATAAGTTAAATAAGCAGGGTGACAATATACAACCTTGACGTACTCCTTTTCCTATTTGGAACCAGTCTGTTGTTCCATGTACAGTTCTGACTGTTGCTTCCTGACCTGCATACAAGTTTCTCAAGAGTCAGGTCAGGTGGTCTGGTATTCCCATCTCTTTCAGAATGTTCCACAGTTTACTGTGATCCACACAGTCAAAGGCTTTGGCATAGTCAATGAAGCAGAAATAGATGTTTTTCTGGAACTCTCTTGCTTTCTCCATGATCCAGCGGATGTTGGCAATTTGATCTCTGGTTCCTTTGCCTTTTCTAAAACCTGCTTGAACATCTGGGAGTTCACGGTTCACATATTGCTGAAGCCTGGCTTGGAGAATTTTGAGCATGACTTTA
Organism: Moschus berezovskii; assembly: GCF_049115385.1. Lineage (NCBI taxonomy): Eukaryota > Metazoa > Chordata > Mammalia > Artiodactyla > Moschidae > Moschus > Moschus berezovskii. The sequence goes on along the minus strand of NC_142462.1, from coordinate 29,427,832 downwards.
CTAGTTTGTGAGATGAGTGCAATTATGCGGTACTTTGAGCATTCTTTGGCATTGCCTTTCTTTGGGATTGAAATGAAGGCTGACCTTTTCCAGTCCTGTGGCCACTGCTGAGTTTTCCAAATTTGCTGACACGTTGAGTGCAGCACTTTCACAGCATCATCTTTCAAGATTTGAAATAGCTCCACTGGAATTCCATCACCTCCACTAGCTTTGTTCGTAGTGATGCTTTCTAAGGCCCACTTGACTTCACATTCCAAGATGTCTGGCTCTAGGTCAGTGATCACGTTATCGTGACTATCTTGGTCGTGAAGATCTTTTTTGTACAGTTCTTCTGTGTATTCTTGCCACCTCTTAATATCTTCTGCTTCTATTAGGTCCATACCATTTCTGTCCTTTATCGAGCCCATCTTTGCATGAAATATTCCCTTGGAATCTCTAATTTTCTTGAGAGATCTCTTGTTTTTCTTATTCTGTTGTTTTCCTCTATTTCTTTGCATTGATCGCTGAGGAAGGCTTTCTTATCTCTCCTTGCTGTTCTTTGGAACTCTGCATTCAGATGCTTATATCTTTCCTTTTCTCCTTTGCTTTTTGCTTCTCTTCTTTTCACAGCTATTTGTAAGGCCTCTTCAGACAGCCATTTTGCTTTTTTGCATTTCTTTTCCATGGGGATGGTCTTGGTCCCTGTCTCCTGTACAATGTCACGAACCTCCATCCAGAGTTCATCAGGCACTCTAATTTAGGCATACCAGTGAAACCATGACCCACAAACTAAAAATGGAAAATTTGGACTCCAATAAAATTAAACATTCTTGCCCTTTAAAAGACAGAAGTAAGAAAATTTTCTAAAAGCTAAGGTGGGAAAAATATTTGCAAATTCTGTCTGATAAATGACTTGTATCCATATTATGTAATTAAGTATCATCCAAGAATAATAAAACAACTTGATTAATAAAATGGACAAGTGAATATACATTTCACCAACACTTTTATTTATTTTTTAAGGTGCAGAATAAATTATATTTGATTTACAGCTTTTAGTAAGAAACATTAATTTGTTCAAATGTATATGAGCCTATAAGTTGAAAAAACTCACTTTGATTCTCAACCTCCCCATTGTATGCTCTCAAATGACTGAGATGTCCAGGAAATTGTAAATTTGAGAAAATAATTCTGGGTTATTTCAGCATTACATATGATATTGACTTAAACATTTTTTCGGATACTTTTTAAAAAACAAGTAAATGAAGAGCATAGCATTCTTAATCAGTAAGAAAGTAAATTACAGTAATAAACTGGTACATCAGTTCAGTTCAGTTGCTTAGTCATGTCCGACTCTTTGCGACACCTTGTACTGCAGCAAACCAGGCCTCCCTGTCCATCACCATCTCCTGGAATTTACTCTAACTCATATACATTAAGTCGTTGATGCCACCCAATCATCTCATCCTCTGTCTTCCCCTTCTCCTCCTGCCTTCAATCTTTCCCAGCATCAGGGTATTTTCAAATGAGTCAGTTCTTCGCATCAGTGGCCAAAATACTGGAGTTTCAGCTTCAACATCAATCCTTCCAATGAAATTCAGGACTGATTTCCTTTAGGATGACTGGTTTGATCTCCTTGCCGTCCAAGGGACTCTCAACAGTCTTCTCCAACACCACAGTTGAAAAGCATCAATTCTTTGGTGCTCAGCTTATAGTCCAGCTCTCAGATCCATACATGACTACTGGAAAAACCGTAGATTTGACTAGATGGACCCTTGTTGGCAAAGTAATGTCTCTTATGCTATCTAGGTTAGTCATAACCTTCCTTCCAAGGAGTGTCTTTTAATTTCATGGCTGCAGTCACCATCTGCAGTGTTTTTGGAGCCCCCCAAAATTAAGTCTTCCACTGTTTCCAAAGTTTCTGCCATCTCTTTGCCATGAAGTGATGGGACCGGATGCCATGATCTTAGTTTTCTGAATGTTGAGCTTTAAGCCAATTTTTTCACTCTCCTCTTTCACTTTCATCAAGAGGCTCTTTAGTTCTTCTTGGCTTTCTGCCATAAGGGTGGTGTCATCTGCATATATGAGATTATTGATATTTCTCCTGGCAATCTTGATTCTAGTTTGTGCTTCATCCAGCCCAGCGTTTCTCATGATATACTCTGCATATAAGTTAAATAAGCAGGGTGACAATATACAGCCTTGATGTACTCCTTTTCCTATTTGGAACCAGTGTGATATTCCATGTCCAGTTCTAACTGTTGCTTCCTGACCTGCATACAGGTTTCTCAAGAGGCAGGTCAGGTGGTCTGGTATTCCCATCTCTTTCAGAATTTTCCACAATTTGATGTGATCCACACAGTCAAAGGCTTTGGCATCATCAATAAAGCAGAAATAGATGTTTTTCTGGAACTCTCTCGCTTTTTCCATGATCCAGCAGATGTTGACAATTTGATCTCTGGTTCCTCTGCCTTTTCTAAAAGCAACTTGAACATCTGGATGTTCACAGTTCACAAATTGTTGAAGCCTGGCTTGGAGAATTTTGAGCATTACTTTAGTAGCATGTGAGATGAGTGCAATTGTGCAGTAATTTGAACATTTTTTTGGCATTTTCTTTCTTAGGTATTGGAATGAAAACTGACCTTTTCCAATCCTGTGGCCACTGCTGAGTTTTCCAAATTTGCTGGCATATTGAGTGCAGCACTGTCTCAGAATCATCTTTTAGGAAATGAAATAGCTCAACTGGAATTCCATCACCTCCACTAGCTTTGTTTGTAGTGATGCTAACTGCTACATACGCAGTAGGAAATCCATGATCAAAAGCCAGATAATACTAAGTGATGTAGAAAATGTGCAAAACATGAAACCCTCATTAACTTCTGATGGGTTCTGATGGGTTATGAACCACTTTCAATAAGTTAGGCAGTTTCTTAAAAGTTTAATTCATTCAAGAGAAATGAATATTTATGTTGATGTAAATACATGTATCTCTATTCAGTAACATTTAAAAATTTCAATGGAGGCTTATGATTTGTTACTTCTTACTCTAAAGAGAATAATGTACATCAGTGTCCCAATGTAGCAGAAGTAGTATCACCTGGGAAATTGGAAATGCAAATTATCAAACATTACCCCAGACCTTCTGAATCAGAAATTTTGGCCAGGGGAGGCAGCAATCTGTTTTAATAAGCCTTCACCTTGATTCTGGTGTATGCTCAAATTTCGGAGCCATATACCTTCATATTCCTATAGTAAGTAGCATGGTTCTCTTTCTCTGATAAAAAATACATACCTCCTGAGTCTCCACAAACCAAATGCTGTTTTTATTTATTTTTTAAGGTTGAATAGGAAAATATTTTTTAAACATAAGTATTGCATACAAAAGCATAAATTCATCTTTCTCTTTAAAAAAACCAGAAGATGAGGCAATACTCCTCTGGTCTTCCCTCCATGGCAGTATTGAGCTGGAGCAGATCCTGTGTATCCCTTGAGACACAGAGGGCTCTCCCTGTGTCTTCATTCCATACAGCTTCCTTCACACATCTTCATTATCTGCATGACCCTTTTGGGTCTAATTTCCTTCCCTTTAATTTTCAATTAAATCCCAAACTACTTAAGTACAAATTACAGATTTTGGAAACTACATTGAATTACTCAAGTATGCAAGAAAATATTTTTAATATAGTATTGTAACAGTTCTGGGAGATAGTATGTAGAGTTTGATTTTGTAGCTATATTTTCAGTTAGTTCAATGACTTTGTTCACATTGTGTACTTACTTGGAGGGTTTACTTTTTTTTAAGTCCCAGGAATCTCAGTCACAGTTTATTTATTCCTAGAGTGGGTAGATTTGCTTGTGTTGTAAAACAGTTATTGTCTTTTAAAATAATGGAACTTCTGTGCTAGCAATTTTGAATGAGAAATCTTCTTACATTTCTGTAATAACCACACTATTATTTATAACCTACATAGGTTTAATAACAAAGATAAGGTGATTATTCAGATAATTTAATGATGAAGTTCTTATTTCTAGGTGAAAAGGTAGAAGGTTGAAGTGGTGGCCAGATTGTAGCAAGCTGTGTGAATATTTTGTTATTAAACCCTTGAAAAGTGAAATTTATTGATTTTTCCCTCTCCCTGATTCATACTTTTTTGACTAGATGCCTAAGTCTTTTTGAAAACAGTGATATTCAACTTAATAGATTAATGAAAAGATAGTTTAATAAATTTAAATTATTGAACATGTTAGGTTGTTTGAATCAGTTTCTGATTTATTCATAATAGTGGAAGGAGAAGTGTTTGATTTGCTTGTCAGGAACAACTATGAGATAATCCATCTCAGAGCAAACAACTCCTTTCCTTATTTTGAGACCTTGAATGCTGCCACTGCTGATTTCATTATTTTCCTGGAAAATAGTCACAGAATCTGCTATAATCAATTTTCTCAAAGATTTGGAATAATTTTCCTCAAATTAGTAATGAAATAAAAAATGAAACTATATTTATATCATAATGAGTGTTTCCATTTTTTATTTTTGCTGATTTTAATATTTATGAACTGACTTTCTGATTCTCTAAACATGAGAATTGTTAGTTAAAAATTTATATTGTTGAGGAATATCTCAGCTCTGAGTGGGGAATGTTGAAGTTGCTGACTCTTCGTCTACTAATATTTTAAATTGGGAATTTAATAGCACCTTTCTTGTAAAGTTGTAGTAAAAATTAATTCAGAATATTCATTTTATATATATATATATCATATATATTTGATACAGGGTAAAATTAAAAATAGATTAATTTGATAGAAAATAATAGTTCAATATCTGTTGATATCTGTGTGCTTCTGATTAGCATGTTTTGCTCATAAATATTTAATCACTTGCTTGCTTTATAATTAGATTACCAATCCATAGTATATTTCATATTCAGATATTTAAATAAAAGATTATTTGCAAGTATAAACAACTCTATGGAGTATAAGTAATAGTATTCAAGTAATAAATTGATACTTATACAGTTCTACTTGAGTATAACTTCTAAGAAAGTCAAGTTAATGTCCTATTTTTAAAGTTATTTTGAGGTAGGAATATGACCCTCATATATTTTCATTTGTCAGTTCTAAACTAAAATTTTTGAAAAAAACAACTTACTTTTATAGTGGGCGAGGTACCTGCATGGTTTAAAAAGAAGTTCAAAATTTGGTTTATTATTTACATCAAAATTTAGAAAGATGTTCCAAAAAGAGTTTCATTAGCTAGAACTATAAAAGCCTTGTGATTTAAATAGTATCCAAAATATAATCGGTTTTCAAGTTAATTAGTAGGGTTTTCATTGGTACTTTTATACATTTAACATTTATCATTTATCTCCTGGGTTTAAAGATTTTAATTTGCCTTGCAAAGAAATGGAGCTTTGAAATGAGAATCAGATTACTTTTTGGTAATTAACTGCCTAGAAATGTCCGTAACCCAAAAGCAGAACCAGCAAATTTAGGCACAAAATAGCAGGTAGAACATTTTAACCAGTAGTAATCAGTGGAACATAGTAACTGCATAGAGGATTTTTATATTTAGAAAATCATCCATATGTTCACAATTTTAATTTCATTCTAACACTCTTTCATTAAATGAAACATTATCCTAGGTCCTAGGGAACAAGCAAAGCTGAACAACATATAGTTCTACCCATAAGAACATTTATAGCCTAGTAAAAGAATGTATTTCACTATAAAATTTTGGCAACACTCATGATAAAAAATTCACCTTCAGCAATAGTGTTTAAAATCTAGTAGGTGTGTTGAAAAAATCTTGTTTTAGTAAAACCTTTTTGTTGGTATAATAGGAAAATGTAGGTAATAATAAGTCTTAATTGCTTGCAGAATTAGAGTGAGTCTGTCTCTTAAAATTTAAATGAATAAACTCTCAAAAAACTTCCTCTCATCATGGTCACAGAGCTAATTAATTTTATTTATTTTTTTAGTGAGAAAGTAAAAGTTACACAATTTTGCATGTAAGAAAAGCAGAATAAGCATTTGACATAGACACAATTGTTCTAAATGGACATAAGCATCTACTATGTTCCATAGACATTAATTTTCTTTTTTTACTTTTATTCTTAATTATATGTAATACCCCCAAATGTGGTCAAACCTGCTTAATACATAGAAGATAGAATAATAAAGTATGGATTCTGTCTTAATCACTCTGTTCTATTAAATATTAAAGGTCTGTTATTAATAGCGCTTTTATAATGGATGTCATTTTCTACCTTGGATGAAAATCTCATCTCCTTTCATGTATTCATTGCAGAAGTTATATAATCTTTTCAATTTGGAATCTTGTACCAGAGGAATTTTCTGTTGACCACATACCATATGTTCTTTGTAATTGCCTCAGTTCTTGACATGTAATAAATGCTCACCAGTTGTTTGGTAAATGCATAAATGACCTCATGATTAAGTGAAAGAAAGAATAAAAAAGAAAAGAAATGAATAGTCACAAAACAAAAATCTCTTTATTTAGTTCAGGTAAACTGTTTTCAGGTTTTGGTGTGTAAACTTCTACTGCCAGGTAGATTTTTTGATTTGTTATCTTTTGAAACCTCTGTAATCATGAACTGTTCAATAATTGAGTACTATGGTATATTAATGGACTGGGACTCTCAACTATATTTAGTAGGAAAAATAGATGTCACAGTAAGTTTTTACACATTGTATAACTTAATTATAATTTGAGAGATGTGTATGATACTCTTTGTTTTGGCAATGGCTATTAATCCATTTTCTAAAATCTGAGCTATCTATAGGAACGTTTTAAGACAGATTAAAGATACAGTTCTCTGGAAGACATTTTAGAAGATTCAAGCTATCTAAGGGCATAATACTATCACATATGCAAGAAAACTTCAAGATAAAATATATTTCTTAACATTTTACTATATTTCAAGAAAAACAAAGTTATGATTGAAAAAACTTTACTGTTTGGGTAGTCAGTAAATATATATCCCTTATATAGATCCTCTTTGGTAATCAAATGAAGCCAAATAATCCTGTGTTGTAGGAAAATAAGCAGTAGTAGACTTCTCATACACCAGTTTCTGTGACTGTATTTAATGTTGTACAAATGTGAATATGTTGTATTGGAAGTATGTATTCATCATTTGGTAAATAAGATACCTATAGACAATGGACGCAAATTGACTGGAATCAAGATTAAAATTTGATACCAGGTAAAAATCACTACCCTTATGGCAGAAAGTGAAGAACTAAAAAGCCCCTTGATGAAAGTGAAAGAGGAGAGTGAAAAAGTTGGCTTAAAGCTCAACATTCAGAAAACTAAGATCATGGCATCTGGTCCCATCACTTCATGGGAAATAGATGGGGAAACAGTGGAAACAGTGTCAGACTTTTTTGGGCTCCAAAATCACTGCAGATGCTGATTGCAGCCATGAAATTAAAAGACGCTTACTCCTTGGAAGGAAAGTTATGACCAACCTAAGTAGCATATTAAAAAGCGGAGACATTACTTTGCCAACCAAGGTCCATCTAGTCAAGGCTATGGTTTTTCCCGTGGTCATGTATGGATGTGAGAGTTGGACTGTGAAGAAGGCTGATCACCGAAGAATTGATGCTTTTGAACTGTAGTGCTGGAGAAGACTCTTGAGAGTCCCTTGGACTGCAAGGAAATCCACCCAGTCCATTCTAAAGGAGATCAATCCTGGGTGTTCATTGGAAGGACTGATGCTAAAGCAGAAACTGCAATACTTTTGCCACCTCATGCGGCGAGTTGACTCACTGGAAAAGAGTCTGATGCTAGGAGGGATTGGGGGTAGGAGGAGACGGGGATGACAGAGAATGAGATGGCTGGATGGCATCACCGACTCTGTGGACATGAGTTTGAGTGAACTCCGGGAATTGGTGATGGACAGGGAGGCCTGGCGTGCTGTGATTCATGGGGTCGCAAAGAGTCAGACTAAGTGACTGAACTGAACTGAACTGAACTGAATGCTTAGTATGGGTGTCCCTGGTAGCTCAGCTGGTTAAGAATCTGCATGAAATGCAGGAGATCTAGGTTCAATCCTTGGGTTGGGAATATTCCTATATAGATCATAAGTAAGGAGAAGGGGCTTCCCTTGTGGCTCAACTGGTAAAAAATCTGCCTGCAGTGCAGGAGACCTGGATTCAGTCCCTGGGTTGGGAAGATCCCCTGGAGAAGGGAAAGGCTACCCACTCCAGTTTCTGACCTGGAGAATTCCATGGACTGTATAGTCCATAGGGTCACAAAGAGTTGGACATGACTGAGCCACTTGTACTGTAGTTGTACTTAAGGAGAAGGGATTCTGGGAGTCTTTCCCAATAGGTCCATAGGGCCTTTGCTGCAATAATTGCACATTATCTGTCCCCTAAATTGAAATCTTCTGTTGTTTCTTCCCTAAGAAAATGTTTTCCTTCGAATAGGCATCTTCAGGAGGTAAAATAGGTTAACCTAAGTAGCCGTAATTTAAGAAATTTCAGGCAGCCTGTCAAGACAGTAGGGAAGGCATTCTTTAAGTTGATAATCTCTTTACAGATCCTCAAATCATGTACTGTCCATTTCATGTGCTCACAGATCCAATCCTGATAATATTTTACTAGTTTTTACAACAGTACATTTTTGAGCACTTCCCCAGTTGTCCAGTGGCTGAGACTCTGTGCTGTCAATGCAGGGGCCCCAGGATCCATACCTGATCAGGAATCTAAATCCCACATGCTGCAGCTTAGAATTCACATGCTGCAACGAGGCTGGGATATCCTGCATGCCACAACTAAGACCTGGCATAGACAAATGAATAAATAAATATTCTTTAAAAATAACAAAATGAAGCAATACATTTTTGATCACACAGATAGAAGGGTGAAAGATGAATATTAACAAAGCCACAGTTTGAAGCCTGCTGTGTAATCGTTGGTCCTAGCTTATAGTTTATTAACATTTGTCTCCTGATTTTATTGTACAGTATATATGAATAAAACCAAGATACAACTTTTCCATTGTTTATAACTAATTTAGTTAGAAACAGTTTTTTAGAGTCCTGCCCAGTTGTCTCTTGGAGAGTCACCTGGGTGATGGAAGACTGTCGTCAGCCTTTGTAGCAATGTTGCCTTGTAGCTATCATCCTCAGCAACCAAAGGTGGCTTTAAAAGTATTTTATAATGTGAATCCATCAGTGCTAGATTACTGTTGACAAATCTGTGTATCTGTGAGCATGCACTATAAGCTTAGGATGGACAAGTGTTTGGACTTTCATGTCTGGGAATTGTGCCATCAGTACACACAGTTAAGTCACATGTTTTGTGGTTTGTTTTTTTTTTGGCTTCCCCCCCATGCCATCTGTGTGTTTGGCATTATGCCCACTTGCAAGTTGGTCAGACCTGTGCCAACATAATGGAATGTAGATGGATGGTACATAGAATGCTGCAAAATGTAACATTTTAAAGGAGAAAACCTGCTTCAGGGGGCACCACATTGGTTCAACATATGGCCTTCCATGGATACCTGAGGAGAAAGGGTGAACAGAGACATGAAATCCACAGATACTCCCAAATGGCAACAAAAGTAAGAATGCTGTGAAGATGTCTATACAAGTACAAAATGAAAACGTTCTCATACACCTTATGGCTTGACATATTTTAAATTAAGTCATATGTGGATCCTCCATGAAAATGTTGATTAGTAATAGACCGTTAAGATTTTTATAGGCACATTTACTATTTCAGAACATATTTGATAATATGCTCAGAGAGTTAAGTATTTCGTTAAAATTGCAGTATTCCTTGGAGAAAATATCAGAGCTTAAATGATACTTTTGAGTTTTGCAGGTCAAAGAATAAGATGCTAGGTTTTAGAATTTTCATGAAAAGCACTGGTTGATCTTAATTTTTTATGTCAGTGAGTGAGACTTTTAATATTATATAGTTGTTTGAATTAAGCATATATGCTAGCTTATAGTTGGATGATCAGGTTAATGGATATGAGTTTGGGCAAACTCCAGGAGACAGTGAAGGACAGGGAAGCCTGATGTGCTTCAGTCCATGGAGTTGTAGAGTCGAACATGACTGAGAAACTGAGCAAGAACAAATGCTAGCTTATGCTGCAACAGCAAATAAGCCCTTAAATCTCTATGATTTAATCCAGTAGACATTATATCTTGTCCATGGGTTAAGCAGTCTTCTAAATACCCTAGGCTCTTGCAACTACTACCTCTGCCATGTTGTAAGTACATTGTCACCTTGGTATCATCCAGCCTACAGACAGAGTGGGGAATAGGGCAAAAAGAAGGAGCCCTGGACAGGTAACTACTCCTGGACACAAGTGTAGCTACTACTCCTACTTCCTCCACTTAAAATCTACTGGCCGGAACTAGTCAGTGGTTAACCTGCTAGGAAATACAGAGGAAAAGAGTATCAGGGAGTATCAGCAGCCACTGCTATTGCAGAAGATGTCAGCAGTAAATATTTTTTTGTGTGGAAGATCCAAGGGTGTCATGATGTTCCTACCCATTCACCTGCCAACAGAATCTTGAATTTTCATATACCCTGGGGATCCCAGGGGTCATCTCCTCACAGGTCTATTCATGGCTTTCTAATTCCGTGTTTCCAGTGCCTTGCTCAGTCTGTGGCATGTTTTTGTTTTATGAATGAATGAAAATGGAACTCCTATTGTACTACTCAGCTCAGAAGAGATTAAATGATTCTTATAAATTCCCAAAATAGCCAGATCTTCTGATTCCAGGTGAGGCTCTGTTCCAATTCAGAGACACTTTATTTGCAGATCTTCTACTTTCTTTTTTGCGTAAATATTTTGAAGCTGGACAACATCATTGTTCCATTTTAGAAGTTTAAAAAGTGATTAAAAAGTTGTTTTTGACTGTAGGAGTTTGCCATTTTGCCTTCCCATAAAGGTGCATTGTGTGACGGTCTGGACTTGCTGTAAGCATGCTCTGTGCAGTCAGGACAACATCCTTCCTATGGGTGCATTTACAGTTATTAGTTTGTGGGTCTTGGGACCTGGAATTTTGTTCTTCCCTATTAAGAGGATTCTGCCAAAATCTTTCTTCTGAGTTACCAGGAAGTGTGGTTAGTCATAGTGGTAATGAATTGTGAATTAGCGAATATATATTCCATAATGCCATAAGTTCTGCCTTGTGGTACTTACACTTGAAAATGCAATGCAGCCCTTACAGAAGAATCTGTGTGTAGCTAAAAGTGAAAGCATTTTAAGTCACGTTGCTGGCAGGGGAAGAAGGTTGCTCTGTCCTTAGAATCACCAGTGAAGAAACCTAGATAATAAACAAATGTGCTGCAGATCAGAGAGAGGATAGAGAATTTACATGTGGACTTTGTAAAGAAGCAAATAAAATAAACTGGGGTTTTAGATTCATTCACATGTGTACTGCCCCAGCACTTTGCTATCTCTATACTCTTTGTGACCGCATGGACTATGGCCCACCAGGCTCCTCTGTCCAAGGGCTTCTCCAGGCAAGAATACTGGAGTGGGTTGCCATTTTCTTCTCCAGAGGGTTATTCCAACCTGGGAATCTCTTTAAGTCTCCTTCATTGGCAGGCTGGTTCTTTACCACTAGTGCCACCTGGGAAACCCATCTTCTTGAGGAACGTCAGTTAAAGATTTGTTTTCTGTTTCAAAAAGAGGAAGGGTCTAAAGAATATTTAATCAAAGCCTAAGGAGAAGGCAATGGCAAGCCACTCCAGTACCATTGCCTAGAAAATCCCATGGATGGAGGAGCCTGGTAGGCTGCAGTCCATGGGGTCGCTAAGGGTCGGACACGACTGAGCAACTTCACTTTCACTTTTCACTTTCTACTTTGACACATTGGAGAAGGAAATGGCAACCCACTCCAGTGTTCTTGCCTGGAGAATCCCAGGGACGGGGGAGCCTGGTTGGGCTTCTGTCTATGGGGTCACACAGAGTCGGACACGACTGAAGTGACTTAGCAGCAGCAGCAAGGCAAATAATTATATACATATGTGTTCAGGAGGCAATTTTAAAGTGATTTTTGAAGGTATAATTTGAATAACATGGACCAAGCATTTTTAAAATCTTTGCAAAGGCAGTGAACTTGTGACAAGTAGAAGGTAGTCTACAAGATAATGGAGGATGCAGATGAGTGTGGGAAATAAGGTTAGGCAATCTTGAAGCAAGATGAAACAAAAATTAAGTACATGAAATAAATAGTTGACAAGTTCAGAAAAGGGGATATTTTTCTGAGCTCTATGCCTTGATTGCAGCAGGATCTAAAAGAACAACATTAGAGAGCTTTGTTGTAATGTAAAATCTTATTTTCTGCTTCTGATCTTTAGAGTGTAACAGGTATTGAATGCAAAGCCTTGTGAATTTGAAGATTTTAAAATGTTTTAACACATTCAAGGGATGATTACATATAGAAGTAGCTAAGTTACATGACATACTTTACCTGGTTTGTTAGATTGAAAGAAATTTCGTTTTCAGTGACACACAGACTAGTGCAGTTGGAGTCAAACTTTGGAGATTATCCACTAAAATGCCTGCAAAGAAGAGTCTCTAAATAAAAATCAATTTCAGTTCAACTATGAAGTTTTTCTGAGAATCATGTCTTTATCTGTTTGGTTTAAAGAAAAACAGTACTTATTGGTGATGATATTTTTTCATATATTGGCAACTTCTTAGTGATGCATGTGACTAGTCACTTTGGAGTATTCACTTTAAAAACAGTAATGGAAGAGTACTTAAAATTTTATAGTACATTAGTAATTACACATCTCAAATGGATGAATGGTACCCTGTGAATCACAAGGAGAAACCTATAGGGGAAAAAAGTCAACAAGTTCATTTCTAGATGCCTCTTAGCTACAACCTTCTAACCACTCTTCATTTGTCAATACTGAACTTTAATGATATCCATTTAGCTAGAGATAATCTGAACTCCAGCTGATTGTCCTAGCAGCTGTGTGACTTCATTACCATTAGAAAGGCATGCAGCCAAGCCAGCTGGTACCCAAACCAGCTACTCAGTACACAGAGCATATCTATTTGTTGGTTTACACATCAAAATTACACAGGCTCCATGAAAAGTTTGGAGTAGGAAATAGAATCTGCATAAAGCTTTAATTTAAAGGGTTTATCATTACTATGCCAAGTACAGCTAGTTTGTTTTGGTTTTGTTATAATATGGTATATTGTGGTGGTTTTCGGTTCTTCCATAAATGCAGCCTCCATGCAGAATTTGCATTGACATACCAAACATAACTGCACATCATAATTTCCCAGTTAAGAAAACATTTTTTGGTTGTGTTTGTTTTTGTACTTAACAACAGTACATTTTCATTTTTTGTTTCAAGGCAGCTTTTATAGAAAACAGTTGCACAAACTTAATAATAGCTAGTTTAGCTTCCATCTGTCCCCTCCTTTCTATCCATAATTCCACTGTTTAGGTCAGGCTTCCCGTGGCTCTTCATTACACTTTTACAAAGGGTTTCTAACTGAACCCGTTTGCTAGTCTGTCACTTCTTTATGTTGCTAGTAGACAATTGTCTTGACTTTTAACCTCATTGTATAGAGGACTGTTTACACTGTAGTCTCTGGACCAGAAACCTCTGGAATGCAGATTTTAAGCTCTTTTCCAGATCCTCTGTATAAGTCTAGGAATTGCTTTTATTTATACTAATCTTTGAAAAACGCTTCTGTAGTGAAAATTCTTTATTGCTTAGTTGCTAAGTCGTGTTCAACTCTTTTGCAACGCCATGGACAATGTAGTCCACCAGGTTCCTCTGTCCATGGGATTCTCCAGGCAAGAATACTGGAGTGGGTTGACATTTCCTTCTCCAGGGATTCTTCCCAACCCAGGGATCAAACCCACGTCTCCTTCATTGTCAGGCAGATTCTTTACCGCTGAGCCACCAGGGAGTCCCCATTTTGGGCAGAATACCAGTATGTAAAATATACTCCCAGTTTAATAAAATATTAAACTTTTACATAAATAAAAAGGAGTTGAATATAGATGATAAGTTCAAAGTATGTGAAAAATCAGTGTATGCAGGTAACCCTTGTAGTGTTATAGTGGAAAGAAAGAGGTTTGTCAGGCTCCTCCATAAGGATAACACTGTAGACGAGGGTTGGTCAGTTCCTGGAGAAGAGAGTCACAAGTGCAGAGTTTGTTCAAGAATGCAGACGTTTCTAAGGAAAGACTAGCAACAGCATATAGTCACTTACATTAAATCCTGGAGAAACACAAAATCACAAGGGGAAAAAGACAAAAACCTAATTGCTGGAGTGAAAGCAAATATTCAAAACAAGAACAAAGCAAGACCTTTGAAATCTTAAGCTCTCTAGTGATGCTTTCATTGATTCAAGTTTTTGTTGTTGTTTTTCTTTAATAACAAAAGTGATCCCTTGAATGGAAGATTAGAGGACAATGTAGCCCACCATTGGAGGCCAATGTAGCTGAGGGTAGTAGAAAGTTCTTAAGTGAAGGAGAAAGGAAGTCTGAGAGTCAGAACACTAGGTAAGGTTTTTGAAAGCTGGTAGGAAATGTAATGGGCTTTGGGTGATATGGACAAGCAGCAGGAGTAGTTTTGTAGTTGGGATGCACTGTGATGGGAGCAATGGTACAGATCTTATCATATTTTCAAGGACTATGTATTGACATTTTAACGGCAATTATAAAACTCAAGACAATCTAAATCCAATTTTGAATTAAATTGTCAATCTGCTGTCAAATTTTGTGATCTTTTTATTTCCATCAACTGCATTCAAGGCTCAACTTTTATAAATAACATTTTAGTACCAGAAAAAAACAATTTCCAAAGGATTTCCAAATTATAAATGAATAGTGAAATGACAGGATAGGTGTGTTTGGCATAGTTAAAAATTATTTTGTCATTGTTTAACTCACTAATTCAAACTGTGAGGACTTAAAACTACCATTTTATCTTTCTCACAGTTTTGAAGGACAAAGATTTGGAAAGTGATCAGTGGGTGATTTATCTCTAATTCATGGGCATTATCTTTGGCAGCTGGGGCTGTGGGATCTAAATCCAAAATAGGTTCTTCACCGACATATCTGGTCCAGTGGTTCTCTGCTTGACTTTCCTCTCTCCTTCGAGGATGGGAAGTCTCTTCTTTCTCTTACATCATGGAGGTCTCAGCTTATTTGAGCTTCTTACATGGTGTCCCAGTGGGTCCCCCACAAAGCAAATAGTTCAGAAACAGTTCTCCAAGAGACTAAAGAGGAAGCTGCAAGACCTGGAATGTCACTTCCACTCCGTTCTGTCAGTCAGGCCCAGGTACAAAAAGGGTAATACACTGCACATTTGACTGTACTACTTTTCACGTGGGTATGATACAGGAATAGAAAACAACTGCTATTGAGACAAGCTATAACATTCACCCCTCCTCAAATTTATGGCCATATTATGTGCAGAATATGCCATCGCCTTCAAAAGCCTCAGCCCAGTATGACATCAGCTCAAATTCCAGAAAGTCATTATTGAAATCAGGTGCAAGCATAGATGAGGTTCCTGAGTGCACTTCCTCTACTACAATTCCTTGAGTATGATTTATCCTGAAATAAAGATCTATTAAGAGCTCTCTACCCTCTATTCACACCCAACATACAATGACATGGGAAAAGAAGCCATAGACACTCCCATTCAAAAGTAAGGAAATGCAAAGTATCAAGACATCGTGGTGACTGGTTCATAACAGTTCTGAAATTCACCAGAGCACATATTGTCAGTTTTTTGTTTAGCGTCTAGTTCAGCTTCCTGGAGATGATTTTCTGAATGCCTAGTCCTGCTTACTGAAACACTGTTTCATTTCCAGAAAAATGTAGTCCATATTTTCTGTTAAACTTTTACTCAGCCTACTATCTTCCCATAGTACAATGGGGCTACAGCAACTTCTTTTCATTCTGTTCTGTCTCTGTCCCCATCGGCCCAACTGGAAGAGTTTCTTTAAAAAACTTTTCATGCTGCCTACATGTCAAATGATAAATCCACCCCACTAGACAACAGGCATACCCCTATGTATCTTCCTGATAGACTTTTCTCTAACTTGGGTTTCTTAAGAAATTCTCCTGTGGGAGAATTCTCTTAAGATTTTTAAAACCCGATTAACTGAAAGTCTATAAAGCATACTGGTGCAGGGATGACCCAGAGGGAGGATAAAGGGAGGAGGGAGGTGGGAGGGGGGTTCAGGAGGGGGAACTTATGTAAACCCGGGGTGAATTCATGTCAATATATGGCAAAACCAACCAATATAATATTGTAAAATAATTTTCCTCCAATAAAAAATAAATTAATTACTTAAAAAAAAAGAATAAAAAAAAAAAAGAGTCTTAGCAAGACCTTACAATTTTTTGAGATCTTAACGAAGAACCTTAGTAGCAACTTTGTGATCTTAAGCCTGATTCCATATGTTATTTGTAGTACCTGGGTTTTATCTTCCCTCTGAAGCCAGTTCTTGAGAATATTTGATGAGAGGGATTGAGAATGAGAAACAATTTTTTCAAACCCATCAAATCCTGGCTTATTAATTTTTTCCTTTACATTTTACTTTAAAACTTCTTTTGTTATTTGGTCCATCTTTCCCTCCCTCTCTGTCTTGCATTTTATTACAGGCAACTAGAAGATGTGAAAGGATTGTTTTTCACATTTTGCTTAGAAATTTTTACGACCATGTTCATGAATTTATTAGATACCTTTCCTTTCTTCCATGTAAGAAGGAGGAGAAATGTTACTCAGCATCTTACCACTATATAACAAAGGTCCTCTTTTCTTCAGTTCCCAGTACCATTTTTGCACTCTCTCAGTGGACATAAGTTTGAGCAAACTTTGGGAGATGGTGAAGGATAGAGAAGCCTGGCATGCTGCAGTCCATGGAGTCGCAAAGAGTTGGATACGACTGCAACTGAACAACGATTCAGATTTCACCAATAGACGCTCTGATACCCTTTGAGTTTCTGCACATCACACTCCCCAGACCAATACTTTCAGCAAAAATGCTTCCAGCACCAGTAGATTGCTTATGTTTAGGAGTAGTATATATCATTTACTTGTTATTTTTATTATTGTTAATAGTAATTGCAGAATCAGAAGGGTGGAGGTGAGATTTTACAGAGTACATGGGAATACTACTAGAGTTACTTATAGTACTTCTGATTATCCCACTTTAGGAGAGTTATGCTAGCAATAGAAAATCAAGGAACTTTTCAATCATGTCCTTTTGTTACTCCAATGCTAATTGTGGTACCAAACATATATTAAAATTCAAGTGAATAATAGTAAAAATATGAGCAGTTTTTAAAAATTGTATTTAGATTATTGGAATCTAACTGTATAAGGTTGTTTGGGTTCCTGTTTTACAACAATGTGAATCTGCTATAAGTATAAATAGCATCCCCTACTCCCTTAGGCTCCCTCACACCTTCTATCCCTCTCCTCTAGTTCATCACAGAGCACCAAGCTTAGCTCTCTGCCATATACAGCAGCTTCCCACAGCGATCTATTTTACACATAGTACTGTATGTATCGTAATGCTGCTTTCTCAGATGGTCCCACCCTCTAAGTCCTTTCTCTCCGTCTCATCTCTATTCCTGCCCTGCCATAAAATAGAGTACCGTTAAAGAGCATCATCAGTGCCATCAGTACCATCATCAGTATGAAAAAAAAAGAGCAATTTTTAAATGCAGAGAAAGGTAAGATAATTTTATTTGAAAGGTTGATCAATAAAACCATGAAACTCTTACCAAGTTTTTATCCAAAAAGATGAAGTTTTAGATGACTTAGAGTCTAGGTTGGTAAAGTTAAAAGGGCAAAGATGTTAATCAAATTAAAAATACAATAAAATTAGCCATTGTTTGATTCTTGAAAATTAACATTGATTTATACCAAAGAAAACTCAGTTAATATTATTTATAGGCCATATAAAATTTGGAAACAGAGAAATATATAAAATATTCAGAAAAGCTATAACAGATTCATGATAATAACATCACAGGATAATTGAGCTTCAGCTTAATGTATTTTCTAATTTGGGACTTGACCTGTGGGAGAAGAAATGTGTCCTCTTCTCATTGCCATGGCCAGAAAGAAAATACTAGAATAGCCGGGTGTCTGATCCATTGTGACAGTTCTTAGATTTTCTGCTTTCAGTATGTAGAAAAATATTAATTGTTCTATATTTTATATTATTTCACTCAGCCATACTTTGAGCAACCTCTACCACTCTTCAGAAAGTATTTGATTTATTTGCTACTTGGCATTAAAGTTAGATTATGTAGTATAAGGGCATATGCTAGAACTCAAGAGACAGATATTGCTGCCACAGCTCGTTAACTATTTGCAAATCATTCCATTCAGAGTGTTTCCCTCAGTTTTCTTGCTTGTACCAGAAATTTTCAAACAAGATGATCTGTAAGATTGCATATTTATGATTATGTTAATCTCTCCCTGATCTGAAATATCTTAATTTCATTTTCAGTATTTAAGAATTCTTGCACCAGAAGACAGAGGAGTCAAACCTGAAATGAATCTTTCGAAAGTGACATTGATAGCCCATAAACACCATGTCTTTGTAGATTGTTGTTGTTCAGTCACCAAGTTGTGTCCGTTTCTTTGCAATCTCATGGACTGCAGCACACCAGGCCTCCCTGTCCCTCACCATCTCTCAGAGGTTGTCAAGCTTTGTATGGTAACAAAAAACTCACTCATCGCTCTTGAACAGTTCCAGATAAACAAAACATGCTGAAAATGGAAGCATTTATTATTTTAATGAAACAAAACCTTGCTTCCCACTAGAGCTGGTAATGCTGTGCCTCAAATTACTTGCTTTCAGCTCAGAACAGAGTTATATTGCTGTGCAAAACCAGCGAAAGGGACAGAAAATAAGTTTGAGCATAAATATATTTGGGACATTATTTGCTTCATTTTACCACTTAAGAAACACATGTAAAAACCTTTTATTAATGTTGTAATGGCATCTGGTCCCATCACTTCATGGGAAATAGATGGGAAAACAGTGGAAACAGTGTCAGACTTTATTTTTGGGGGCTCCAAAATCACTTCGGATGCTAATTGCAGCCATGAAATTAAAAGACGCTTACTCCTTGGAAGGAAAGTTATGACCAGCCTAGATAGCATATTAAAAAGCAGAGACATTACTTTGCCAACAAAAGTCCATCTATCCAAGGCTATGGTTTTTCCAGTGGTCATGTATGGATGTGAGAGTTGAACTGTGAAGAAAGCTGAGCGCCGAAGAATTGATGCTTTTGAACTGTGGTGCTGGAGAAGACTCTTGAGAGTCCCTTGGACTGCAAGGAGATCCAACCAGTCCATTCTAAAGGAGATCAATCCTGGGTGTTCATTGGAAGGACTGATGCTAAAGCTGAAACTCCAATACTTTGGCCACCTCATGTGACGAGTTGACTCACTGGAAAAGACTCTGATGCTAGGAGGGATTGGGGGTAGGAGGGATTGGGGGTAGGAGGAGACGGGGATGGCAGAGAATGAGATGGCTGGATGGTATCACCGACTTGATGGACATGAGTTTGAGTGAACTCCAGGAGTTGGTGATGGACAGGGAGGCCTGGCGTGCTGTGGTTCATGGGGTTGCAAAGAGTCAGACACGACTAAGTGACTGAACTGAACTGAACTGAACTGAATGTTGTAATGAGGTAAGCCTTCCAAAACAGAATCATAGCTGTCTTTTTAGAGTGAGACTCTAAGATATACCCTTTATCCACTCTGTTCAAGAATATATGATGAGGACTCAATTGTCAATCAAATCAAATTAAAACTCTACCTTCACATTATCACAGCCCTTTCCTCTTCATACAAATGTCTTTTTTTTCTCTTAAAAAATCCAGTTTTCATCTAACTTCATCTCCATGTGATTCTTCTGCTTCCCTATCAATTATAATTTGTTCCCCATATGCGAGCAATTAATAAATGTAAGGCAAATAAATATATATCACTATTTAAAGTAATTAGTAGTTTTGACATTTTCAGTCTGTTGGGATGAATGTTTTCTCATTGTACAATCCAAATTAGTTTGGTCCTATATGCCCTTGCTAGCAAAAAGCTGACAAGTGCTTATAGGTAAATCCTGATACTCGTTGATAGAATTCTATACTTTTTGAAGGAAAAATATTGATAATTCCCTGAAATTACTTTGTGACCTTAATTAAAATAATTTAATGTACAATGGATTTTAATTTTGAAGAATTTGTTGTACAGATTATCCTCTCAATCTATGAGTTTGAATTTCAAACACCTCTTCAAGATTTTAGAATTCCATGGCTTATTACTTATGCTATTTTTCTTTTCAGTTTTTAGCTCTATAATTTTATAATACTGTGTGTTAATTAAGTTAGCTATATTAATGCATCCTTAGTAGAGCAATTTTTTTAATGTAACAGTTATGTTTGTGAATATATTTTAATGAGCTTAAAAGGCATTTAAGCAAAGTAAGCATGTTCAACAAATGCTATTAAGTAGAATGTATAAGGCAGCAAATTTGCTTTTTCAAGACAATTTTTGTTTGCTTCAAAAGGTACTTTTCACAAATTAAGGGATAGGTAAAAATTACATAACTTTTGAAATGGAAAATATTCCTGGACTGGGCTTAAACCCTTCAGATAGAGTAAAATATGATTATTTCCCCAAATATTTTAAAATTATAAGAATTTAATTCAATATAAGTGGGAAATAAAAGTCTAAAATCAAAGCACTTTTAAATATTTGTTTTTATTCCTAAAAGTTTGGTTGTACACTTAATTTTGTTAATAAAAACATATATTTAAAGTGCTTTGATAGTGGAAACAGTGTCAGACTTTATTTTTTTGGGCTCCAAAATCACTGCAGATGCTGATTGCAGCCATGAAATTAAAAGACGCTTACTCCTTGGAAGGAAAGTTATGACCAGCCTAGATAGCATATTAAAAAGCAGAGACATTACTTTGCCAACCAAGGTCCGTCTAGTCAAGGCTGTGGTTTTTCCCGTGGTCATGTATGGATGTGAGAGTTGGACTGTGAAGAAAGCTGATCACGGAAGAGTTGATGCTTTTGAACTGTGGTGCTGGAGAAGACTCTTGAGAGTCCCTTGGACTGCAAGGAGATCCAACCAGTTCATTCTAAAGGAGATCAATCCTGGGTGTTCATTGGAAGGACTGATGCTAAAGCTGAAACTGCAATACTTTGGCCACCTCATGCGACGAGTAGACTCACTGGAAAAGACTCTGATGCTGGGAAAGGTTGGGGGCGGGAGGAGAAGGGGACGACCGAGAATGAGATGGCTGGATGGCATCACCGACTCTGTGGACATCAGTTTGAGTGAACTCCGGGAGTTGGTGACGGACATGAAGGCCTGGCGTTCTGTGATTCTTGGGGTCGTGGAGAGTCGGACACGACTGAGCAACTGAACTGAACTGAACTGAACTGAATGCTAGGATGTCAAATGCTCTTCCTTGAGTAGCATTTGTTGATAGCAGTTTTATCAGCATCAGTGGCATGTAAATCAGATAACCGACTATCTCCTAGAAGAGAGCCAAGTTTGAATACCACTTGAAACCAGATACTGATTTTGAAACATTGCACGATTATTGAGCATTGTTGAACGTCAGTTTGTTCAACTCTGTGTACAGGAATATCCAACTCAGTGGGTTATTTTTATTTTCAATTATTTTTTTTGAGTGTAGCTGATTTACAATGTTGTATTCGTTTCAGGTATACAGCAAAGTGAATCAGTTATACATATACATATACCCACTATTTTTTAGGTGCAGGCTATTGAGTAGAGTTTACTGTGTTATACAGTAAACACTTATTAATGTATCTATTAAATATAGCAGGGTATATATGGTCAATCCTAATCTTCCAATTTATCTCTCCCTCCCTTACCCTGTTGGTAATCATAATTTTTTTTCCCTATGTCCATGACTCTATTTCAGTTTCATAAAACGTTCATCTGTAGCAGTTTTCAAGATTCTACTTATAAGTGATATCACATGGCATTTGTCTTTGTCTGACTCACTTCACTCTATATGACAGTTTCTGAATTCATCCATGTTATTTCAGATGGCATTGTTTCATTCTTCTTTATGGCTGAGTAATATTCATTATGCATATATGTATTTGTATACATACATACACCCCCGCCATGTCTTTATCCACTCCTCCGTCAGTGGGCATTTACGTTACTTCCATGTTCTAGCTGTTGGAAATAGTGCAACAATGAACATTGGGGTCCATATATCTTTGTGAATTATGGTTTTCTCTGGTTATTATTCTTGGTAATCCTGCCAAGTTTCAGTTCTTGCTTACTAACTCTGGGTCATTTGGTATTCTCTTAAGTTATGTAGTACAGGCTGTTTATGCTCACTTGTGTCTGTCTAGATGTGTGTTGGGAAACAGAGTGAACACACGTTCTATTAGATGCCTTGTTTGAAGAAGCTAGGAGCATGAAGTTAGCCACAGAAGACATTCTCTGTAACATGGGGGATGAAGTTCAGAGTTTGATGTACTTTTCCCAAATAAATAAAGTAATGTCAATGTGGAGGGCTAGTGTTTAAAGATTTTTCACTTTTTATACCACTCTCCTGCCTTGTACAACCTACATCTTGAAGCATTCTCACATATCTTTAGAAATACATTCCTATTAGATATGTTGACTTTTTTATACTCTACCTGAAATTGGAATTGCATAATAATCAGCATAATTATAGCAGTAATATAATTTCTGTAAATACCTGAAGCAACTCCACCTTCCTTTTTCAGTTTTATTGCAAAAAGCATTGCTTCTTCAGTTTATAAGAATGTCAGAGTATTGTTCCTGCCTTTTTGTCTTGTTGCATCAAGGAAAAGTAAGAGAAATAGAAATTTACAACTGTTGTGATTTTCCTAAGCACAGATCTAAATATGTTTAGTTTTGTCAGCTTGGAACCCAGCAAAATGTTTAGCCAATAGTAGGTTCTGAATACGGAGAAGGCAATGGCAAGCCACTCCAGTACTCTTGCCTAGAAAACCCCATGGATGGAGGAGCCTGGTGGGCTGCAGTCCGTGGGGTCGCTAAGGGTCGGACACGACTGAGTGACTTCACTTTCACTTTTCACTTTCACACATTGGAGAAGGAAATGGCAACCCACTCCAGTGTTCTTGCCTGGAGAATCCCAGGGAAGGGGGAGCCTGGTGGGCTTCCATCTATGGGGTCACACAGAGTCGGACACAACTGAAGTGACTTAGCAGCAGCAGGTTCTGAATAAATATTTATACAAGAAATGACTTTGAAAGTTAGTTTTATGAAAATGGTCGTTTTCAACAAAGTATAATTATTATATACCCCTGTACCATTCTTTTTTTTTTTTTTTTTCCGGAATTACTCTGATTTAAATAAAAGAACCTGAGGGTGCTCTGTTTGTTAAGAAATAACAGTCATTTGTAAATAAGAAAAAAAAATACTCATACATTGTACCATCTTATCACCTTTTATATTTTTAATATGTCACTAAAGGTTTATCTTTAAAAATCTAACAACAAAATTCTTCAGGCAGTTATTGTAAGTTTGACCATATGGGCATTACTTCTGCAATCTACATGTGAAATAGGAAAACAAATCTTACACACATGTTTGATAAAACATGGATTATCTATTTGTTAAAGGTAAAGCAAGAAATTGCTACTTCAATAAATTTTTAAAACTGCGTCAGTATGTTAAATATTAATTTCAATGTCTACAATAATGGGTACTTCTGCTATTTAAGGAAGTCATTTTTCTACTGTGTAGTCAACAAGCATATTGATTAGAATTAATTCACTGCAAAAAGTCTCCCATCATTTTTAACATAAGTTTTTCCTCTTTAACAGTAGCCTGAAGCCTATCTCTTTTTTTTGAGTGTGGTCAATTTAGCAACAAATTTACAATTAATCATTCTTTGATTGCAATGAATGATCTGTCAATAATATGCAACTCACATTGCTAAAAGGTTTATTCTGAGCTTTATTGTTTTCTTTTTGTCTCAGGAATGCTTTGACTAGCTATATTTCCTAGAATGGATTTGAATAGTTGTTTTGAGGTAATGCATGCCAGTTTTAAAGAGACACTTCAGACTGCTCTGAGGGTATTAATCAAGATATGCCCTAACTTTCTTTTGGCATTACAATATTTGGACATCTGTTCTGACTTCTTATATGTGAAACAAAACTCATACTAGATAGTAGAATAAATGAAGAGTTTCATTATCTTAAATGTCATAACATTTGTTTGAATTATCATGTGTAAATTTTAAATGCTGAAATTGTCATTTTGGTTTTGTTTCATCTATTTTGCTGTCCTTTCAAAAGACTATATGCCTGAAAAAAATTCTTTTTTCTATTGAATTAATAATTTAAAAGAAATAATTTACTATTTTATGCAATAACAATGAAATTGTTGTGGATGAGCTATATATTCTGGTAATTTATAAAGCATAAATATTTTACTGAGAGAAAGTTACCCTTTTAAAGCACAAAAGGCTTCTTGTTATAATGGGAGTGTGTTTAGTGACAAATAGTACATTTTTAAAAAGCCATTTGTTGACTATTATTATAGTTCTCTTTGTGTAATGGTATTATAGATTCTTAGGCATTCACTTATTAAAGTCTTTCCCATTGTGTGTATCAGAAAAGACTTGTTTCTAAATTCCATGGTGCCACTAATTAGTGGCAACTGCATCTTGATGTTCACAGGTCAACCTGAGATATAATAGGAAGGTATTTGGACTTTTCATTTAAACAATGAAAATAATTTGATTGTGATAGATATCAAGAATAATATTAAATTTGATTTTAACCACCTTAATACCTTTGCCTTTCTGAAGGATTGCTTTTAGTTTATTCGTTGAACCATTATTGTTAATCATGGAAAGATAACTGTTTATCCTGAAGCATATCACATATATTCACTAGGCTTACCAACAGTAGTCATACTAGATACTGGATTAGTGTATATATGTATTTTTTTTCATTTCACTTTAGGGTGAAAGATAGTATATAATTTAACTTATGTAAAATGATTTAACTAAATCATGGAAGCAAAGTAGTGTTTTATAGACATTTAATTTTGAATATCTTTAGAAAGCCATAGGTGCTTTCAACCTTCTATTTTCATATTTGATGTCAGAATCAGTGATGTTTTGCCTAGCAAACAATTTCTGTCCAAGGTGCCCCATAATATGTTGCTTGTGAGACTAATTTTAAGTGGTTATAATTCTTAATTGAAAGCTATTTTTATAAATGTTGGTAATTTGAAACAAGATAAAGTTTAAATTTATCTTTTTATAGTTGCAAAAACTGAGAGATTTTTTACTTCTTTTAAATAATGGGATCCTGAGTTAAGACCAGCACAAAACTGAAAAAAATATCCCATTGGAAACATTAAATATGTTTTGTCTTAAGCTGTGCATACATTTTGAGTTAGACATCTAAAATCTTGTCATTTTATGAAGCAGTAAATAAAATACCAGATTGCCATATAGGATAAAATTATAAATACTAAATGAGTTAAAATACTAAATGTACTAAAGATTTACTCGTTAAAGGACAATTTTTATAAGACAATACATTTTAGTCATACATCTTCTCTAAGCAGGGAGAATTTATAGTTTGAGTTGGAAAACATTTGTATTTGTTTAAACATTCAAAGCCCCTAAAAGATTGAAACTAATATGTAGGTACCAAAATATGGAACTTTTTGCCCATTCACATATTTATAGCATTTGATTAAGATCTCATTTCTGGCTTCCCTGGTGGCTCAGACGGTAAAGCATCTGCCTGCAATGTGGGAGACCTGGGTTCGATCCCTGGGTTGGGAATATCTTCCTGGAGAAGGAATGGCAACCCACTCCAGTACTCTTGCCTGGAAAATTCCATGGATGGAGGAGCCTTGTAGGCTACAGCCCATGGGGTCACAAAGAGTTGGACACACCTGAGCAACTTCACTGGTTCATTTCTGTTTAAGTGCTCTGATGAGTAAATAACTACAATATGTAATTTGGTGATGAATTTTTTGTGCTTAGAGTTAAAATGATAGTTTTATATGTGGAAGTTTTCATGGTGAATGAAAATTTTCAGAGTCTTAGAAATTTAATTTTCAAATAGCAGAATGTGGAATGTGAAACTCCATTTTTAATTTATTCAAATAAACAGAGTTGAACATCGTTGTCTTCCTAATCACAGAACCATTGTGCTAAACACATTGATATAAAATTATTTTATCAGAAAATAGTAACAGTAGGCAAACACGTCTCTAAAAGTGTTTGCACAGATTAAGCATTCAAAGTAGATATATTGAAAACGCTTATGTCTGAGTAAGTATATGTGATAGTTTGACTTATGCAAAGTTTGACTGTGGTTATTACTAGTCTTTAAACCTACAGACACTATAATTAACAGATTTTTCACCTTTTCAACTCCACTCAAGTTTAAATATTTTATTTGCATGTACTGTAAATAAATACTTTTATTGTTAGGATTTGTATTGCTATTGAATGTAGAATTTCAAAATGATTTAAATTTCTTGGCACCTGTTTCTTTTAGAGATGACCCATGTTTCTTCATTTTGAAGGTTCAGTAATTATATGAAGTACTCAAAGCAGTTTTGTGTTTGTGAAATTACTTTATAATGGCATAATAGATATAGGTAATAGTTAATTACAAAAAAGATCTTCACGACCAAGATAATCACGATAACGTGATCACTGACCTAGAGCCAGACATCTTGGAATGTGAAGTCAAGTGGGCCTTAGAAAGCATCACTACGAACAAAGCTAGTGGAGGTGATGGAATTCCAGTTGAGCTATTTCAAATCTTGAAAGATGATGCTGTGAAAGTGCTGCACTCAACATGCCAGCAAATTTGGAAAACTCAGCAGTGGCCACAGGACTGGAAAAGGTCAGTCTTCATTCCAATCCCAAAGAAAGGCAATACCAAAGAATGCTCAAACTACTGCACAATTGCACTCATCTCACATGCTAGTAAAGTCATGCTCAAAATTCTCCAAGCCAGGCTTCAGCAATATGTGAAATGTGAACTCCCAGATGTTCAAGCAGGTTTTAGAAAAGGCAGAGACACCAGAGATCAAATTGCCAACATGCGCTGGATCATGGAGAAAGCAAGAGAGTTCCAGAAAAACATCTATTTCTGCTTCATTGACTATGACAAACCTTTGACTGTGTGGCTCACAATAAACTGTGGAACATTCTGAAAGAGATGGGAATAACAGACCACCTGACCTGCCTCTTGAGAAACCTGTATGCAGGTCAGGAAGCAACAGTCAAAACTGTACATGGAACAACAGACTGGTTCCAAATAGGAAAAGGAGTGCGTCAAGGCTGTATATTGTCACCTTGCTTATTTAACTTCTATGCAGAGTACATCATGAGGAACGCTGGGCTGGAAGAAGCACAAGCTGGAATCAAGATTGCCAGGAGAAATATCAACAATCTCAGATATGCAGGTGACATTACCCTTATGGCAGAAAGTGAAGAGGAACTCAAAAGCCTCTTGATGAAAGTGAAAGAGGAGAGTGAAAAGGTTGGCTTGAAGCTCAACATTCAGAAAACAAAGATCGTGTCATCTGGTCCCATCACTTCATGGGAAATAGATGGAAAAAGTGTGGAAACAGTGTCCGACTTTGTTTTTTTGGGCTCTAAAATCACTGCAGATGCTGATTGCAGCCATGAAATTAAGGGACGCTTACTCCTTGGAAGGAAAGTTATGACCAACCTTGATAATATATTAAAAAGCAGAGACATTACTTTGCCAACCAAGGTCCGTCTAGTCCAGGCTATGGTTTTTCCCGTGGTCATGTATGGATGTGAGAGTTGGACTGTGAAGAAAGCTGATCGCCAAAGAATTGATGCTTTTGAACTGTGGTGCTGGAGAAGACTCTTGAGAGTCCCTTGTACCACAAGGAGATCAACCAGTCCATTCTAAAGGAGATCAATCCTGGGTGTTCATTGGAAGGACTGATGCTAAAGCTGAAACTGCAATACTTTGGCCACCTCATGCGACGAGTTGACTCACTGGAAAAGACTCTGATGCTGGGAAAGGTTGGGGGTGGGAGGAGAAGATGACGACCGAGAATGAGATGGCTGGATGGCATCACTGACTCTGTGGACATGAGTTTGAGTGAACTCCAGGAATTGGTGATGGACAGGGAGGCCTGGCGTGCTGTGATTCATGGGGTCGTGGAGAGTCGCACACTACTGAGCGACTGAACTGAACTGAACTGAATTGCAAACAGAGGAGTTGTGATAATAGAAGTATAAGGATTATATTTATTTATTTTAATATTTTATTGGAAGCTAATTATTTTACAATATTATGTTGGGTGGTTTTGCCATACATTGATATGAATCTGCCCCGGGGTGCACATGAGTTCCCCTTCCTGAACCCCTCTCCCACCTCCATCCTCTTCTTATCCTCCACCTGGGTCATCCCCGTGCACCAGCCCGGAGCATCCTGTACCATGTGTTGAACCTGGACTGGTGATTCGTTTCACATATGATAATATACATGTTTCAGTGCCATTCTCCTAGATCATCTCACCCTTGCCCTCTTCCACAGAGTCCCAAAGACTGAGGATTATATTTAAATATTTGTAAATATTGAATAGATTCCCAGAGGCTGCTGCTGCTAAGTCGCTTCAGTCATGTCCGACTCTGTGCGACCCTATAGACGGCAGCCCACCAGGCTCTGCCGTCCCTGGGATTCTCCAGGCAAGAACACGGGAGTGGGTTCCCATTTCCTTCTCCATCCCAGAGGCTGCTGCTGCTGCTGCTAAGTCACTTCAGTCGTGTCCGACTCTGTGTGACCCCATAGACGGAAGCCCACCAGGCTCCCCTGTCCCTGGGATTCTCCAGGCAAGAACACTGGAGTGGGTTGCCATTTCCTTCTCCAATGTGTGAAAGTGGAAAGTGAAAAGTGAAAGTGAAGTCGCTCAGTTGCGTCCGACCCCCAGCGACCCCACGGACTGCAGCGCACCAGGCCCCTCCATCCATGGGACTCTCCAGGCAAGAGTACTGGAGTGGCTTGCCATTGCCTTCTCCGATCCCAGAGGCTAGTAAGTTTTAAATGTTAGAGTGGCCAGGGAATAAAAGGGCTTGAAAGCTAAGCCTCAGATTTTGAACTTGCATAGCTTCAGTTGAACTTGAGAGCTTCAGTTAGATCTATAGCACTGATTATTGACTGGATGTGGAAGAAAAGGGAAAATAAGAAATAACTTTTACTCTGAATCCAAGTAGCTAGTATTTGGATGAAGGCATCAGTGATGGAAATAACTGTTTGAAGACTGCATTCATTTTAGGGGGAAAGATGATGTTGGATTTGAATTTTCAACATGAGACCTGAATGGCAGAATAAAGTGTGGATTTGGAAACCTGGGACTGGATAGCATGAGAGCAGCCAAGGCTGCAGATACTGAACTAGATTTTATCAAAATAGTTGAAAGCTGTAGATAAGAGTGTAAACAGAGATATGGAGATTTTAAGAGTGTTGGATTTTAAGACTTTCTTTTGGAAGAAATGGAGGGCAGTGTTGCAGGGAACAGGAGAACAATTCTGAAAAAGGTTTTGGAGTTCAGTGACTTGGGATTATTTTCTCACACTGTGGACTCTCTAATAATTTTGATTTCTCATCAGAACTGTCAGTGAAATATTTCTCAGTATCACTCAACAAAGATCTTGAAACAAATATATGGCACATTTTAAAATGTGACAAGTTTAAGAATAGCTGAAAAAATATGGAGAATCTAGTAATAAACCAATAATTATATCTATATTAATTGTATGTAGTTACTTTGCTGAAGGAAATGTTTTATTAAAAAAAGTAGACCCATATATTATATACAACGTGAAAGTGGGGAGTATTTTAATTGGTACCCTTAAAAGATAGTAATACATATAGTTATTTAAAAATCTTGTGGCATCATAAATGTTACACTTATAATTTTCCAGTAACAAGTTTTACTTTAATCATTGATCAGTGGTCAATGCAAAGAAATAGAGGAAAACAAAAAATGGGAAAGACTAGAGATCTCTTCAAGAAAATTAGAGATACCAAGGGAACATTTCATGCGAAGACAGAAACATTAAAAGACAGAAATGGTAGGGACCTAACAGAAGCAGAAAATATTAAGAAGAGGTGGCAGTAATACACAGAAGAACTGGACAAAAAAAGATCTTCATGACCCAGATAAGCACAATGGTGTGATCACTCACTTTGAGCCAGACATCCTGGAATGCAAAGTCAAGTGGGCCTTCAGAAGCATCACTACAAACAAAGCTAGCAGAGGCAATGGAATTCCAGTTGAGCTACTTCAAATCCTGAAAGA
The DNA here is from genome assembly GCF_049115385.1 of Moschus berezovskii. Classification (NCBI taxonomy): domain Eukaryota; kingdom Metazoa; phylum Chordata; class Mammalia; order Artiodactyla; family Moschidae; genus Moschus; species Moschus berezovskii. The sequence goes on along the minus strand of NC_142462.1, from coordinate 29,397,459 downwards.
TGATACTGTGAAAGTGCTGCACTCAATATGCCAGCAAATTTGGAAAACTCAGCAGTGGTCACAGACTGGAAAAGTTCAGTTTTCATTCCAATATCAAAGAAAGGCAATGCCAAGGAATGTTCAAACTACTGCACAACTGCATTCATCTCACATGCTAGCAAAGTAATGCTCAAAATTTACCAATTTAGGCTTCAACAGTACGTGAACCATGAACTTCCAGATGTTCAAGCTGGATTTAGGAAATACGGAGGAACCACAGATCAATTGCTAATATCTTTTGGATCATAGAAAAAGCGTGAGAGTTGAAGAAAAACATCTACTTCTGCTTTATTGACATGTCAAAGCCTTATGTGGATCACAACAAACTGTGGAAAATTCTTCAAGAGATGGGAATACCAGACCACCTGACCAGCCTCCTGAGAAATCTGTATGCAGTCAAGAAGCAACAGTTAGAACACGACATGGAAAACAGAGTGGTTCCAAATTGGGAAAGGAGTACATCAAGGCTGTATATTATCACCCTGCTTATTTAAATTCTGTGCAGAGTACATCATGCAAAATGCCAGGCTGGATGAAGCACAAGCTGGGATCAAGATTGACAGGAGTATATGGATGCAATCTTAAAAATGACAGAATGATTTCTGTTCGTTTCCAAGGCAAATCATTCAATATTACAGTAATCCAAGTTTATGCCCCAACAAGTAATGCTGAAGAAGCTGAAATTGAATGGTTCTATGAAGACCTACAAGACCTTTTAGAACTAACACCCAAAAAAGATGTCTTTTTCATTATAGGGGACTGGAATGCAAAAGTAGGAAGTCAAGAAACACCTGAAGTAACAGACAAATCTGGCCCTGGAGCACAAAATGAAGCAGGGCAAAGGCTAATAGAGTTTTCCCAAGAGAATGCACTGGTCATAGCAAACACTCTCTTCCAACAACACAAGAGAAGGCTCTACACATGGACATCACTAGATGGTCAACACCAAAATCAGATTGATTATATTCCTTGCAGCCAAAGATGGAGAAGCTGTATACAGTTAGTAAAAACAAGATGAGGAGCTGACTGTGGCTCAGATTGCTGCTGCTGCTGCTGCTAAGTCACTTCAGTCGTGTCCAACTCTGTGTGACCCCACAGACGGAAGCCCACCAGGCTCCCCCGTCCCTGGGATTCTCTAGGCAAGAACACTGGAGTGGGTTGCCATTTCCTTCTCCGTGGCTCAGATTATGAACTCCTTTTTGCCAAATTCAGACTTAAATAGAAGAAAGTAGGGAAAACCACTAGACCATTCAGATATGACCTAAATCAAATCCCTTATGATTATACAGTGGAAGTGAGAAATAGATTTAAGGGACAAGATCTGATAGATAGAGTGCCTGATGAACTATGGACGGAGGTTCATGACATTGTACAGGAGACAGGGACCAAGGGACCAAGACCATCCCCATGGAAAAGAAATGCAAAAAAGCAAAATGGCTGTGTGAGGAGGCCTTACAAATAGCTGTGAAAAGAAGAGAAGCGAAAAGCAAAGGATAAAAGGAAGGATATAAGCATCTGAATGCAGAGTTCCAAAGAATAGCAAGGAGAGATAAGAAAGACTTCCTCAGTGATCAATGCAAAGAAATAGAGGAAAACAACAGAATGGGAAAAACAAGAGATCTCTTCAAGAAAATTAGAGATATCAAGGGAACATTTCATGCAAAGATGGGCTTGATAAAGGACAGAAATGGTATGGACGTAACAGAAGCAGAAGATATTAAGAAGAGGTGGCAAGAATACACAGAAGAACTGTACAATAAACATCTTCACGACCAAGATAATCACGATGGCGTGATCACTCACCTGGAGCCAGACATCTTGGAATGTGAAGTCAAGTGGGCCTTAGAGAACATCACTATGAACAAAGCTAGTGGACGTGATGGAATTCCAATTGAGCTATTTCAAATCCTGAAAGATGATGCTGTGAGAGTGCTGCACTCAATATGCCAGCAAATTAGGAAAACTCAGCAGTGGCCACAGGACTGGAAAAGGTCAGTCTTCATTCCAATCCCAAAGAAAGGCAATGCCAAAGAATGCTCAAACTACCGCACAATTGCAATCATCTCACACGCTAGTAAAGTCATGCTCAAAATTCTCCAAGCCAGGCTTCAGCAATATGTGAACCGTGAACTCCCAGATGTTCAAGCAGGTTTTAGAAAAGGCAGAGGCACCAGAGATCAAATTGCCAACATCCGCTGGATCATGGAAAAAATGAGAGAGTTCCAGAAAAACATCTATTTCTGCTTTATTGACTATGCCAAAGCCTTTGACTGTGTGTATCACAACAAACTGGAAAATTCTGAAAGAGATGGGAATACCAGACCATGTGACCTGCCTCTTGAGAAACCTGTATGCAGGTCAAGAAGCAAGAGTTAGAACTGGACATGGAACAACAGACTGGTTCAAAATAGGAAAAGGAGTAAATCAAGGTTGTATATTGTCACCCTGCTTATTTAACATATATGCAGAGTACATCATGAGGAATGCTGGGCTGGAAGAAGCACAAGCTGGAATCAAGATTGCTGGGAGAAATATCAATCACCTCAGATATGCAGATGACACCACCCTTATGGCAGAAAGTGAAGAGGAACTCAAAAACCTCTTGATGGAAGTGAAAGAGGAGAGTGAAAAGGTTGGCTTGAAGCTCAACATTCAGTAAACAAAGATCATGGCATCTGGTCCCATCACTTCATGGCAAATAGATGGGGAAACAGTGTCAGACTTTATTTTTTTGGGCTCTAAAATCACTGCAGATGCTGATTGCAGCCATGAAATTAAAAGACGCTTATTCCTTGGAAGGAAAGTTATGACCAACCTAGATAGCATATTAAAAAGCAGAGACATTACTTTGCCAACAAAGGTCTGTCTAATCAAGGCTATGATTTTTTCCGTGGTCATGTTGGATGTGAGAGTTGGACTGTGAAGAAAGCAGGTCACCGAAGAATTGATGCTTTTGAATTGTGGTGCTGGAGAAGACTCTTGAGAGTCCCTTGGACTGCAAGGAGATCCAACCAGTGCATTCTAAAGGAGATCAATCCTGGGTGTTCATTGGAAGGACTGATGCTAAAGCTGAAACTCCAATACTTTGGCCACCTCATGCAACGAGTTGACTCACTGGAAAAGACTGTGATGCTGGGACTCGATGGACATGAGTTTGAGTGAACTCCGGGAGTTGGTGATGGACAGGGAGGCCTGGTGTGCTGTGATTCATGGCGTCGCAAAGATTCAGACACGACTGAGCGACTGAACTGAACTAAATTGAACGCAGATGACACCACATTTATGGTAGAAAGTGAAAAAGAACTAAAAGCCTCTTGATGAAAGTGAGAAAGGAGAGTGAAAAAGTTGGCTTAAAAACTTCAGCAAACTAAGATCACGGCATCCAGTCCCATCACTTCATGGAAAATAGATAAACAATGGAAATAGTGAGAAACTTTATTTTGGGGGACTCCAAAATCACTGAAGATGATGACCGCATTCATATAATTTAAACATGCTTGGTCCTTGAAAGAAATACTATGACCAACCTAGACAGCATATTAAAAAGCAGAGATATTACTTTGCCAACAAAGGTCCGTCTAGTGAAAGCTATGGTTTTTCCAGTAGTCACATATGGATATGAGAGTTGGACTATGGAAAATACTGAGCACCCAAGAATTGATGTTTTTGAACTGTGAAATTGGAGAAGACCCATTTGGAGAAGACCCTTGAGAGTCCCTTGGACTGCATGAAAACAAACCAGTCAAACCTAAAGGAAATCCGTCCTGAATATTCATTGGAAGGACTGAAGCTGAAGCTGAAGCTGAAACTCCAATACTTTGGCCACGTGATGTGAAGAACTGACTCATTGGAAAAGGCCCTGATGCTGGGAAAGATTGATGGCAGGAGGAAAAGGGGACAACAGAGGATGAGATGGTTGGATGGAATCACCTATTGATGGACATGAGTTTGAGCAAGCTGTGGGAGTTGGTGATGGACAGGGAAGCCTGGCATGCTGCAGTCCATGGGGTTGCAAAGAGTCAGACACGACTGAGTGACTGAACTGAACTGAACAATTTTACATTAGTAAATCCAGAAAAATGAAAACAGAAAATAATTATCATTTTCATTTTAAAGTATTTTCTGTATTGCTATTAGTTTGACTGCTTTACCACATTATTTTCTAACTTAAACCTTGCCATAACTTGAAAGAGTAGAAACAATTTCCACAGGATTCACTGCTAGTAAGTGATGAAGAATATATTTAAAATAAGAATTATTTAATAGTGAATCATGTTTGATTTTTTCCCAGTGAAAACTTGAATGGTTGTTCATTTAACGTATAACAAATAAGAATAGACATTACTGGAATAATGAAGTAGCAAAATCAGAATTATTCATATACATATAAGCATTCCATAAATTTATTCATATATATAATTTTAAGTTTTATCTAAGCATTGATGATTGCCAGTTTTCAATCAATTCAGTTGCTCAATCGTGTCTGACTCTTGGTGACCCCATGAACCGCAGAACACCAGGCCTCCCTGTCCATCACCAACTCCCAGAGTACACCTAAACCCATGTCCATTGAGTCGGTGATGCCATCCAACCATCTCATCCTCTGTCGTCCCCTTCACCTCCTGCCCTCAATCTTTCCCAGCGTCAGGGTCTTTTCAAATGAGTCAGCTCTTTGCATCGGGTGGCCAAAGTATTGGAGTTTCAGCTTCAGCATCAGTCCTTCCAATGCACACACAAGACCAATCTCCTTTAGGGTGGACTGGTTAGATCTTCTTGCAGTCCAAGGGACTCTCAAGAGTCTTCTCCAATACCACAGTTCAAAAGCATCAATTCTTCGGTGCTTAGCTTTCAATCCAACTCTAACATCCATATATGACCACTGGAAAAACCATAGCCTTGACTAGAGGGACCTTTGTTGACAAAGTAATGTCTCTGCTTTTTAATATGGTGTCTAGGTTGGTCATAACTTTCCTTCTAAGGAGTAAGGATCTTTTAATTTCATAGCTGCAGTCACCATCTGCAGTGTTTCTGGAGCCAAAAGATATAAAGTCAGCCACTGTTTCCAGTTTCCCCATCTATTTCCCATGAAGTGATGCGACTGGATTTCAATGATCTTAGTTTTTTGAATGTTGAGCTTTAAGCCAACTTTTTCACTCTGCTTTTTCACTTTCAGCAAGAGGCTCTTTAGTTTTCCTCACTTTCTGCCATAAGGGTGGTGTCATCTGCATATCTGAGGTTATTGTTATTTCTCCCGGCAGTCTTGATTCCAGCTTGTGCTTCCTCCAGCCCAGCGTTTCTTATGATGTACTCTGCATATAAGTTAAATAAGCAGAGTGACAATATACAGCCTTGATGAACTCCTTTTCCTATTTGGAACCAGTCTGTTGTTCCATGTCCAATTCTAATTGTTGCTTCCTGACTTGCATACAGGTTTCTCAAGAGGCAGGTCAGGTGGTCTGATATTCCCAACTCTTTCAGAATTTTCCACAGTTTATTGTGATCGACACAGTCAAAGGCTTTGGCATAGTCAATAAAGCAGAAATAGATGTTTTTGGAGATTTTTAAGCACTTTACTAGCATGTGAGATGAGTACAATTGTGCGCTAGTTTGAGCATTCTTTGGCATTGCTTTTCTTTGGGATTGGAATGAAAACTGACCTTTTCCAGTCCTGTGGCCACTGCTGAGTTTTCCAAATTTGCTGGCATATTGAGTGCAGCACTTTCACTGCATCATCTTTTAGGATTTGAAATAGCTCAACTGGAAGCCAGTTTTCAAAGAAAGCATAAATTCTAGAAAAAAATCCCTTTGTTAATACTATAGCAACATATCACGTAAGTTTAGATTTGATATTCCAATATTCTTAATATTTTCTAGTTAACACAGACTCTTATTATTAATAATCTCATTAGTCATCAGTCTACTCTACTGTTTTGTTATTTAAACATCATTCATGACACCATGACATAATTATAATTTCATATAACTTCATGAATTTCAGAAATAACTTTAAGTAGGCTTTTAGCCATTGAGCCTTTTAAAGACATAGGCAATGACTAGTCAGATTGCATAGTTTACTGTATTATTTAGGTGAAGCTTTGTGTGTGTAGGTATTTGTGTAATTTTTATATATGACCTACACTTGAGTCACGGAGAAGGCAATGGCAAGCCACTCCAGTACTATTGCCTAGAAAATCCCATGGACGGAGGAGCCTGGTAGGCTGCAGTCCATGAGGTCGCTAAGGGTCGGACACGACTGAGCGACTTCACTTTTACTTTTCACTTTCACACATTGGAGAAGGAAATGGCAACCCACTCCAGTGTTCTTGCCTGGAGAATCCCAGGGACAGGGTAGCCTGGTGGGCTTCCATCTATGGGGTCACACAGAGTCGGACACGACTGAAGTGACTTAGCAGCAGCAGCAGCAGCACACTTGAGTCAAGTCAGGAACTCACTAGAAAATGTTATAAGTCTAAAATTCTACTTTTCATGATGGGGCTGGACTTTTGGCGATCACACAAATGTTCAATTTTTGTTGTTGTTGTTCTGAATGTTGGTTATGCAGTTGTGTTTGTTTATTCATTGTATACACTTTTATAAACTAGATGTTAAATTTCAATGCAAAGTTTAGCAAAAAGTTTCAGTTTGATCAAAGAGGGTTTTGTTTTCTCTGATGAGCTTCCTAATCTTATTCTATCTCAGTTGGAGGGAGGTATCTTATCAATCTAACTACCCAAACCCAAAACCAATGAGTCATTTGTAATCCTTTGCTCCGGAAATGACAACCCACTCCAGTGTTCTTGCCTGGAGAATCCCAGGGACGGCGGAGCCTGGTGGGCTGCTGTCTATGGGGTCGCACAGAGTCGGACACGACTGAAGCGACTTAGCAGCAGCAACAGCAGCAGCACTCAGTCACTGCCTAATCAATCAATCAATCATCAGGTGTTGATTGAAGTATTGACCGTATCAGTATTTCATAAGCAGGTACCTTCCTTTCCACCCTTACTATTATACATATTGCAGTTCTAACTCAGCAGTTATTTTGTATCTCCCTAATTGACTCACTGGAAAAGACTCTGATGCTGGGAAAGGTTGGGGGCAGGAGGAGAAGGGGACGACAGAGAATGAGATGGCTGGATGGCATCACCGACTCTGTGGACATGGGTTTGAGTGTACTCCGGGAGTTGGTGATGGACAGGGAGGCCTGGCGTGTTGTGATTCATGGGTTCACGGAGAATCGGACACGACTGAGCGACTGAACTGAACTGAACTGAATATTGAGCCCACCAAATAAATCATTCATACAGTGTCCAAGTGATAGTTCTAAAATGCAAACAAGATGCCTGGTGTAAAACATTTCTGTAGTTTCACTGTTTTAGAATGAAGTCTCATCTTCCTGACATGAATAGTCTTTCCTTTTAAGACCCAGTTGCATAGAGTTAGTAAAAACGAGTATGAGGACTGAATTCCAAGAAAGGTCATTATTGGAGTGATATAGAAGAGTAAAAAGGAATCCAAGATGAAATGGCCTGGAAAACAGAAGGAAAACCAGGAGTTCAGTTGGTCTGATACAAATCAACGAAAGAGAGTATTAAAGGAATAAAACAAATTAGAATCCGATTTACCTTGAGATCACGGCTATCAGTGATAATGGACTGATTAATTACACTCTAGACGGCAATAATCAATCTGATTTCGGTGTTGACCATCTGGTGATGTCCATGTGTAGAGTCTTCTCTTGTATTGTTGGAAGAGGGTGTTTGCTATGACCAGTGTGTTCTCTTGACCAAACTCTATTAGCCTTTGCCCTGCTTCATTCCGTGCTCCAAGGCCAAATTTGCCTGTTACTCCAGGTGTTTCTTGACTTCCTACTTTTGCATTCCAGTCCCCTATAATGAAAAGGACATCTTTTTTGGGTGTTAGTTCTAAAAGGTCTTGTAGGTCTTCATAGAACTGTTCAACTTCGTCTTCTTCAGTGTTACTGGTTGGGGCATAGGCTTGGATTACTGTAATATTGAATGGTTTGCCTTGGAAATGAACAGAAATCATTCTGTCGTTTTTAAGATTGCATCCAAGTACTGCATTTCGGACTCTTGTTGACCATGATGACTACTCCATTTCTTCTAAGGGATTCCTGCCCACAGTAGTAGATATAATGGTCATCTGAGTTAAATTCACCCATTCCAGTCCATTTTAATTCACTGATTCCTAGAATGTCTATGTTCACTCTTGCCATCTCCTGTTTGACCACTTCCAATTTGCCTTGATTCATGGACCTAACATTCCAAGTTCCTATGCAATATTGCTCTTTACAGCACCGGACCTTGCTTCTATCATCGGTCACATCCACAACTGGGTATTGGTTTTGCTTTTGCTCCATCCCTTTATTCCTTCTAGAGTTACTTCTCCACTGATCTCCAGTAACATATTGGGCACCCACCGACTTGGGGAATTCCCCATTCAGTATCCTATCATTTTGTCCTTTGATTCTCTTCATGGGGTTCTCAAGGCAAGTATACTGAAGTGGTTTGCCATTCCCTTCTCCAGTGGACCACATTCGGCTGTGGTCCATGTGATCAGATCAACTAGTTTCCTGTGATTATGATTTCAGTATGTCTGCCCTCTGATGCCCCCTCCCAATACCTACCGTCTTATTTGGGTTTCTCTTACCTCGGTTGTGGAAAATCTCTTCACAGCCGCTCCAGCAAAGTGCAGCCGCTGATGGAGAAGCTGTATACAGTTAGCAAAAACAAGACCAGAAGCTGACTGTGGCTCAGATCATGAACTCATTATTGCCAAATTCAGACTTAAATTGAAGAAAGTAGGGAAAACCACTAGACCATTCAGGTATGACCTAAATCATATCCCTTATGATTATACAGTGGAAGTGAGGAATAGATTTAAGGGACTAGATCTGATAGATAGAATACCTGATGAACTCTGGACGGAGGTTCGTGACATTGTACAGGAGACAGGGACCAAGACCATCCCCATGGAAAAGAAATGCAAAAAAGCAAAATGGCTGTGTGAGGAGGCCTTACAAATAGCTGTGAAAAGAAGAGAAGCGAAAAGCAAAGGAGAAAAGGAAAGATATAAGCATCTGAATGCAGGGTTCCAAAGAATATCAAGGAGAGATAAGAAAGCCTTCCTCAGTGATCAGTGCAAAGAAATAGAGGAAAACAACGGAATAGGAAAAACAAGAGATCTCTTCAAGAAAATTAGAGATATCAAGGGAACATTTCATGCAAAGATGGGCTCAATAAAGGGCTCATAACAGAAATGTTATGGACCTAACAGAAGCAGAAGATATTAAGAAGAGGTGGCAAGAATACACAGAAGAACTGTACAAAAAAGATCTTCATGACCAAGATAGTCACGATAACGTGATCACTGACCTAGAGCCAGACATCTTGGAATGTGAAGTCAAGTGGGCCTTAGAGAGCATCACCACGAACAAAGCTAGTGGTGGTGATGGGATTCCAGTTGAGCTATTTCAAATCTTGAAAGATGATGCTGTGAAAGTGCTGCACTCAATATGCCAGCAAATTTGGAAAACTCAGCAGTGGCCACAGGACTGGAAAAGGTCAGTCTTCATTCCAGTCCCAAAGAAAGGGAATGCCAAAGAATGCTCAAACTACCGCACAATTGCACTCATCTCACATGCTAGTAAAGTCATGCTCAAAATTCTCCAAGCCAAGCTTCAGCAATATGTGAACCGTGAACTCCCAGATGTTCAAGCAGGTTTTAGAAAAGGCAGAGACACCAGAGATCAAATTGCCAACATGCACTGGATCATGGAGAAAGCAAGAGAGTTCCAGAAAAACATCCATTTCTGCTTCATTGACTACGCCAAATCCTTTGACTGTATGGATCACAATAAACTGTGGAACATTGTGAAAGAGATGGGAATACCAGACCATGTGACCTGCCTCTTGAGAAACCTGTATGCAGGTCAGGAAGCAACAGTCAGAACTGGACATGGAACAACAGACTGGTTCCAAATAGGAAAAGGAGTGCGTCAAGGCTGTATATTGTCACCTTGCTTATTTAACTTCTATGCAGAGTACATCATGAGGAACGCTGGGCTGGAAGAAGCACAAGCTGGAATCAAGATTGCTGGGAAAAATATCAATAATCTCAGATATGCAGATGACACTACCCTTATGGCAGAAAGTGAAGAGGAAGTCAAAAACCTCTTGATGAAAGAGAAAGAGGAGAGTGAAAAGGTTGGCTTGAAGCTCAACATTTAGAAAACAAAGATCATGGCATCCGGTCCCATCACTTCATGGGAAATAGATGGAAAAACAGTGGAAACAGTGTCAGACTTTGTTTTTTTGGGCTCTAAAATCACTGCAGATGCTGATTGCAGCCATGAAATTAAAAGACGCTTACTCCTTGGAAGGAAAGTTATGACCAACCTTGATAATATATTAAAAAGCAGAGACATTACTTTGCCAACCAAGGTCCGTCTAGTCAAGGCTATGGTTTTTCCCGTGGTCATGTATGGATGTGAGAGTTGGACTGTGAAGAAAGCTGATCGCCAAAGAATTGATGCTTTTGAACTGTGGTGCTGGAGAAGACTCTTGAGAGTCCCTTGTACCACAAGGAGATCCAACCAGTCCATTCTAAGGGAGATCGATCCTGGGTGTTCATTGGAAGGACTGATGCTAAAGCTGAAACTGCAATACTTTTGCCACCTCATGCGACGAGTTGACTCACTGGAAAAGACTCTGATGCTGAGAAGGGTTGGGGGCTGGAGGAGAAGGGGACGACGGAGAATGAGATGGCTGGATGGCATCACCGACTCTGTGGACATGAGTTTGAGTGAACTCCGGGAGTTGGTGATGGACAGGGAGGCCTGGCGTGCTGTGATTCATGGGGTCGCGGAGAGTCAGACACGACTGAGCGACTGAACTGAACTGAACTGAACTGAGACGGCAATAGGGTAGGGAGCAAAAGTAGAGAAAGCAAAGAGGAAAATCATAGTTTAAAATTTTAATTTGTGATATTGAAAGCCAGACTTCGGTATGGTCAGAGAGACTGAGGAAGTGAAGTCATAAAGTCTAGTCAGTAGTTTTAAGAAGTTTGAGTAAAAAGTGAGAAGGAAAGTGTCAATGTTTTGTAGTACAGGAGTTTAAGGTATTATTGTTTACATTATGGATACCTAAGCAATTTTGCTGTTATAGAAAAAGAGCCAATAAAGAGGAAGAGGATGAGATAGTGGAGAGAAAGAGTATAAACTCCTGAGGTATTGTGATTCTTAAGAGATCGATAAGAGATAGGATCTAAGCACGGGTTTGGGGGCTGATCTTGGCATGGATGAAGGGGACCTGTGTTAGAGGGGAAGAGAACTGGTACATTTGGAAAGTTCCTTTGGTAGCTCTGTGTGTGTGTGTGTGTTTCTGTGTGTGTATGTCTGTGTGAGTGTCTGTGTGCGTGTGTCTGTGTGTGTGTGTTTATAGGCAATAAGTCCACCTTCACAGGTATGAAAAGAATAAGAATGTCTAATATGTCCAAAGGTCAAAGTCAATCAGTGAAAAACTGTAGACCAACTAGCTTATTTTGGAGTAAAGTTCAGTTTAAAGGATGAGCCAAACAGAATCCTTTTCCTTGAACACAACACATGTGAACTTCCGATCCACTCTTTCTCTAGCACCTCTAAACTCCCCAATTCCAACAGCACTCAATGGTTTTGCTTGCATTATGTTGCCTTCTTCTTCCTTGTATTATTTTTGATGATACAGCCCCACAAGGTGTGCATCAGGTATATTATATTCCCATTCAGATATTGTATCCTCCCTCTGGATATTGTAATTATTTTTACATTGTTTTATTATGGTAAAAAAAAACATAAGAGATTCAGCCTCTTAACAAACATTTAAGTGTCCAATATATATTGACTCAGGTACAGTGTTGTTCAGTAAATCTCTAAAGTTTATTCATATTATTTGACTGACAGTTTATGCCCTTGAATTAGTAACTCTGTTTTTCCCTCTCTGCAGCCCCTGACAACCATCATTCCACGAGTTAATTCTATGAAGTTGACTCTTTTAGATATCTCTTAAGAAATGGAATTGTCTAATAGTGCTTTTCTCCAAAAATCAATTTAAGCGGTATCTGAACTTTCCATTTGCAATAGATAGAGATAGAGAAAAAGAAGTGGGCAAACATCAGAGGAGGAAGTTGTTAGTCCTTGGGTGTTAACAGTATGTCCTATCACAATTAGTGTTGTATGCATTATAACATGTAAGGGTTACCTGTCTTTATTTGCCACTATGATAAATCTTTTGTAGGATGAACAATTTTGTTTTGGAGTCGTGTGACAGATGGAAAGGACAACTTTCCCTTATAATTTTAACTTTTCCTAGATACTGAGTATACTTTTTTATTATTATTATGTTATAAGGAAAGTACTTTTATCTCTGAAATGTCTTGCAAATTTGCTTCCCAATATTACTAATTCATAAGGGTAATGTTATAGCCCTTTATCCTCATTAAAGTACTAGTTTACTTATGTGGGAGTTCTGCAGTCACTTTGTACAATGTTCTTTGTAGCACTAAGGCAAAAGGTATCTTGGGTGAGGGCTTTTGGAGTCAAGTTCTTCTACCTTAGATGAATCAGGAGTCTCTGATTATGGCCTCAAGCTACTGACTTACTGATTTTATACTCTTCAAGGAGAGAATATGATTACAGGAAAGGACAGCTCACATTACATTTCTTCTTGAGGACAAATAATAAGGGCAAATTTATTTATTTAATGATTACCAGTCAACTTCATTTTGTTTCCCAGCCTCACCTAGGAAATACATCATTAATTAAATGAAGCTTACTGTTACATTGAAAATAGAATTATGGATGCAAGCAGTGTCTCCTGATTCTCTAAATAATAATAGTTGTTTAGGAAATAAGCTGATAGCATTAAGAGCAGTTAATGGTGAAATACCTCTTGACAAGAATGTGATCAAGAGGAATATTAAATGACCTATCATATTGCTGGATTAAATAAGGGGGTCACATCCTGAACAATGGACTGGGGGATGAAAGACTGTAGTCATTTGTCCATCTGGTGAGGCGTGTCACCTCAGGAAGGGCCATTAAACCCAGACAGATCTTTGCATTCTGAAATAAAGATATTAATATCTGTCTTTTCTGTCAAATAAGGCAAATATCTAATTTTGTAAAATGGAGTCAAAATAGATAATTTTCCAGAATCCTTTGGAAATCACGTCTCTCTACAAATATAGCATTTTGAATTTTACACATAAGGAAAAATAGTTGAGGAAAATATTTCCTAGAAATCACCATGACAGAATTTGTAGACTCCCTGTCATTATGTTTTCAGAGGAACAAGTTGCTCCCTGATGGCTCAGACTGTGAAGAATCTGACTGCAGTGCAGGAGACTCAGGTTTGATCCTTGGGTTGGAAAGATCCCTTGGAGTAGGAAATGGCAACCCACTCCAGGATTCTTTCTGGAAAATTCCATGGACAAAGGAGCTTGGCGGGCTACAGTCCATGGAGTTTCAAAGAATTGGACACGACTGAATGGCTAACATTTTCACTTTCATTGTCATTATGTTTTAAGAGGAATGAATTGCTTGGGAAGTTATCACCTGGGTTTTCTTGTATTGTATTTGACTTCATGAAGCAATTCAGTTCAGTTCAGTTCAATTTAGTTCAGTCGCTCAGTCATGTCTGATTCTTTGCGACCCCATGAATCACAACATGCCAGCCCTCCCTGTCCATCACCAGCTCCTGGAGTTCACTCAAACTCATGTCCATCGAGTCAGTGATGCCATCCAGTCATCTCATCCTCTGTTGTCCCCTTCTCCTCCTGCCCCCAATCCCTCCCAGCATCAGAGTCTTTTCCAGTGAGTCAACTCTTCGCATGAGGTGGCCAAAGTATTGCAGTTTCAGCTTTAGCCTCAGTCCCTCCAATGAACACTCAGGACTGATCTCCTTTAGGATGGACTGGATGGACCTCCTTGCAGTCTAAGGGACTCAAGAGTCTTTTCCAACACCACAGTTCAAAAGCATCAATTCTTTGGCGCTCAGCTTTCTTCACAGTCCAACTCTCACATCAATTACAAAATGACAAATCAGGGAATCCTTTTTTTTTTGGCTGGACATCTGGTGTTCAGATGCTACTGCGGCCATCAAGATGTTTTTAATAGTCAGGCTTCTTATTTTTTTCCTTTGCAAATTTCAGCAGTGGCTTTTATCCTTATGTTTTCAAGTTATCTGCTTATACCTCTTAGGATCCACATTCCTGCGATTAAATTGGTGATGGTGGTGGTGGTGGTAAAGGGTGGAAAGGAACTATGTCTGGATCACAGTTCTTTGCTATAAAGAGGAACCTTGAGGATTTAGGGTTTGCTTGTTTCTTGCTTGATCATGTGTTTGTTAGCTGGGTGGGTACACAGCTGCCCAGATGAGATAAGAGTTCCACTGGTTACAAAAAGGAGGGAATTACATATTGGGAAGGCATCAGGCAGCATCTGTCCCAGACCAGTTTAACCCTGTTAGAACCAAAATGCCAGGGGTAGGTATACGATTCTAGGAAAGGGATATCTCGGAGAAAAAAGATGCAATCTACCTAAGGGGCTTTGCGTATGCATGTATTTAGAAAGACAGAGGATGATGACAGATAGATAGGAAAGAGAAGGTGGAGGAACGAGAATGGGAGAGAGGACAGGAAAATGAAATGCAGTGCAGTACTCCAGTGAGCTTGTCCTCTAAGATAGACTAAGTAAAAAGAACATACACTCACTTTCAGGTACCTTATTGAAATCAACCATTTCTTAATATCATTTTTCAGACATAAAGAATATAGTTATATTTGGAATTCATTTTCTAATAAGCTAGAATAATTTTGGAAACAATTGGCCTTTAGAGACAGTGGGTTACTATTTTCCTGTGTGTATCTGTCTCTGTGTGTGACTACTCCAACTTGATGACCTATGATAGATAATACAAACGGATGAACCTTCACTGTTTTCTTTACCATAGTATTTACCTTATAGATTTACTTGGCATTGTTGTTGTTTTTCAGTAACCAAATAACGTCTTACTCTCTGTGACACCATGAACTGCGGCATGCCATACTTCCCTGTCCTTCACTGTCTCTCTAAGTTTGCTCAACCTCATGTCCATTGAGTCAGTCATGCCATCTAGCCATCTTATCCTCTGTCACTCCCTTCTCCTCTTGCCCTCGGTCTTTCAAGCATCAGAGTCTTTTCCAGTGAATTGTCTCTTTGTATCAGGTGGTCAAAGTATTAGACTTTCAGCTTCAGCATCAGTCCTTCCAATGCATATTTAGGGTTCATATCCTTTAGGATTGACTGGTTTGAACTCCTTGCCATCCAAGGGACTCTCAAGTCTTCTGCAATGCCACAGCTCTAAAGCATCAATTCTTTGCTGCTCAGCCTTTTTTATGGTCCACCTCTCACATCCATACATGACTACTGGAAAAACCATAACTTTGACTATATGAACCTTTGTCGACAGAGTGATGTCTCTGCTTTTTAATACGCTGCCTAGGTTTGTCATAGCTTTCTTCCAAGGAGTAAATGTCTTTTAATTTCATGGCTGCAGTCACTGTCCACAATGATTTTGGAGCTCAAGAGAATAAAATCTGTCACTGTTTGCACTTTCCCCCCATTTGTTTGCCGAGAAGGGATGGGGGACCAGATGCCATGATCTTTGTTTTATGAATGTTGAATTTTCAGCCAGCTTTTCCACTCTCCTTTTCACCTTCATCAAGAGGCTCTTCAGTTCACTCTCTGCCATTAAAGTGGTATCATCTACTTATCTGAGGTTTCTGAGGTTGTTGATATTTCTCCCAGCCGTCTTGATTCCCACTTGTGATTCATCCAGCCTGGCATTTCACACGAAGTACTCTACATAAAAGTTAAATAAGCAGGGTGACAATATACAGCCTTGACCTACTCCTTTCATAATTTGGAACCAGTCCTTTGTTCCATGCCCAGGACTAACTGTTGCTTCTTGACCTGCATACAGGTTTCTCAGGAGGCAGATCAGGTGGTCTGGTATTCCCATCTCTTGAAGAATTTTCCACAGTTTGTTGTGATCCACACAGTCAAAGGCTTTATCTTAGTTAATAAAGCAGAAGTAGATGTTTTTTCTGAAACTTGATTTTTTGGTGATACAATGGATGTTGGCAATTTGATCTCTGTTTTGGCCTTTTCTAAATCCAGCTTGAACATCTGGAAGTTCTGGATTCATGTACTGTTGAAGCCTGACTTGGAGAATTTTGATCTTGGCTTGGAGAATCTTCAGACATACTTTATTATTTTATGACTGTTTTAATCACACCTCTAGTCAGAGTCTCATGTAAATGCCATCACCTCACAGTACCAAATGCCATCTTCTAAATCATCAGAATCAGTTATAGATGAGATTCAGAAAAAAATTATTTATTGTATAAAACTAGAAACCAAGTTAACTGCTTTCTATAGTGAGGAAACAAGCACAGTATAACAGTTAATCATTCCTCCTTGAAAGAAAGGGCAAGATGGCACAGGGTCAACGACCCCAAGCAATATCAGTACTTGAGTTGGAAACAGCTGCAAGAACTTTACAAGGTTCTAGGATTTAGGTGGCCACCTTTTAGCCTACTAGAGATGACGTCATGAAAAATATTGACTTACATGTAAAGAGAAAACCTGAGTAGATCACAGAAATTTAAAAAATTGTCATAATGTTGCTTTTTCCCAAAACTGCTTGGCCAGTAATTCAAACATAGTCCTTCAAAACCTTGAAAGAACAAATTCTTTGCTTTATTAACTATTGTGAACCATAGTTCACAATATTAGGTATTGTTATATAGTGATATAATATAGTTCACAGTATTAACTATTGTGAACCATTTCCATAAAATGGAAACCTTCTGACTCCCTTAATTAAGCCAACACAACGAATATCAATATCTGACAAAAACTGCCTGTGAAATAATCTTGTCTGTAGCTATTGATGTAATGTTCTCAAAATATTAACAGAAAATACATTGTGTATTTCTGATACTCAGTAAAAGAGTTTCAGGAGAACACAGATTGTTAACTGCAGATGGGAAATATATTATAGGACTGTAATCTCTTATTTAAAATTTCAAAATCGAACAAAACTCAGAAAACTAATATTTTCATTATTTACTTCGTGAGATGTATAATCTGAACTGGCATATTCTTTGCAGTGTTAATTTATCTTTCTTTAAGTCAATATCCATATGTCCTAGTACAGAAATATGTGAATTTTACAACATGTTGTTCCTGACCCTTTGGGTTTGTTATTTAACATATCTTTTATGCATAGTGTAACTTTTCTGAAATCCACAAAGTTTTAAATACCAAAGCCCAACTGTCTCTTGAGTACTTCATCTAATGCATATAGGAATTTATTTAATTTACTATACCAGTAAAACATAAGGGAAAATCATGTGACGCTCAAAGTGATAAATATATTTCTGTAATAATAAGAGCTAGCATTTATTTGCTTGCTTTATAATGCCAGGCACTATTTTATTATAACATCCACATCTTCATAGTAAAACAGATAGTACTAATATTATCCCTATTTTATTTTTTTTCTTTATCTTTTTGTAAATAATTTATTTTTTATTGGAGGCAAACTATTTTACAATATTATATTGGTTGGTTTTGCCATACATTGACATGAATTCGCCCCAAGTTTACATAAGTTCCCCCTCCTGAACCCCCCCCCACCTCCCTCCTCCCTTTATCCTCCCTCTGGGTCATCCCCGCATGCCAGCCCCGAGCATCCTATAACATGCATCGACCCTGAACTAGTGATTCGTTTAACATATGACAACATACGTGTTTCAATGCCATTCTCCCAAATCATCCCACCCTCACCCTCTCCCAGAGTCCCAAAGAGTGTTCTATACATCTGTGTCTCTTTTGCTGTCTCGTATACAGGGTTATCATTTGCATCTTTCTAAATTCCATATATATGTGTTAGTATACTGTACTGGTGTTTTTCTTTCTGGCTTACTTCACTCTGTATAATAGGCTCCAGTTTCATCCACCTCATTAGAACTGATTCAAATGTATTCTTTTTAATGGCTCCATTGTGTATATGTACCAAAGCTTTCTTATCCATTCGTCTGCAGATGTACATCGAGGTTGCTTCCATGTCCTGGCTATTATAAACAGTGCTGCAATGAACATTGGGGTACATGTGTCTCTTTCCATTCTGGTTTCCTCAGTGTGTATGCCCAGGAGTGCGATTACTGGATCATATGGCAGTTCTATTTCCAGTTTTTTGAGGAATCTCCACACTGTTCTCCATAGTGGCTGTACTAGTTTGCATTCCCACCAACAGTGTAAGAGGGTTCCTTTCTCTCCACATCCTCTCCAGCATTTATTGCATGTAGACTTTTGGATAGCAGCCATTCTGACTGGTGTGAAATGGTATCTCATTGTGGTTTTGATTTGCATCTCTCTGATTATGAGGGATGCTGAGCATTTTTTCATGTGTTTGTTAGCCATCTGTATGTCTTCTTTGGAGAAATGTCTGTTAAGTTCTTTGGCCCATTTTTTATTGGGTCATTTATTTTTCTGGAATTGAGCTGCAGGAGCTTCTTGTATATTTTGGAGATTAATCCTTTATCAGTTGCTTCATTTGCTATTATTTTCTCCCATTCTGAAGGCTGTCTTTTCACCTTACTTATAGTTTCCTTTGCTGTGCAGAAGCTTTTGATTTTAATTAGGTCCCATTTGTTTATTTTTGCTTTTATTTCCAATATTCTGGGAGGTGGGTCTTGGAGGATCCTGCTGTGATTTATGTCGGAGAGTGTTTTGCCTATGTTCTCCTCTAGGAGTTTTATAGTTTCTGGTCTTACATTTAGATCATTAATCCATTTTGAGTTTATTTTTGTGTATGGTGTTAGGAAGCAATCTAGTTTCATTCTTTTACAAGTGGCTGACCAGTTTTCCCAGCGCAACTTGTTAAAGAGACTGTCTTTTCTCCATTTTATATTCTTGCCTCTTTTGTCAAAGATAAGGTGTCCATAGGTGCGTGGATTTATCTCTGGGCTTTCTATTTTGTTCCATTGATCTATATTTCTGTCTTTATGCCAGGACCATACTGTCTTGATGACTGTGGCTTTGTAGTAGAGCCTGAAGTCTGGCAGGTTAATTCCCCCAGTTCCATTCTTCTTCCTCAAGATATCTTTGACTATTCGAGGTTTTTTGTATTTTCATACAAATTGTGAGATTATTTGTTCTAGTTCTGTGAAAAATATCGTTGGTAGCTTGATAGGGATTGCATTGAATGTATAAATTACTTTGGGTAGTATACTCATTTTTACAATATTTATTCTTCCAATCCATGAACATGGTATATTTCTCCATCTATTAGTGTCCTCTTTGATTACTTTCAGTAGTGTTTTATAGTTTTCTGGAGAAGACTCTTGAGAGTCCCTTATACTGCAAGGAGATCCAACCAGTCCATTCTAAAGGAGATCAATCCTGGATGTTCATTGGAAGGACTGATGCTAAAGCTGAAACTGCAATACTTTGGCCACCTCATGCAACGAGTTGACTCACTGGAAAAGACTCTGATGCTGGGAAAGGTTGAGGGCGGGAAGAGAAGGGGACGACGGAGAATGAGATGGCTGGATGGCATCACCGACTCTGTGGACATGAGTTTGAGTGAACTCCAGGAGTTGGTGATGGACAGGGAGGCCTGGCGTTCTGTGATTCATGGGGTCGCGGAGAGTCGGACACGACTGAGCGACTGAACTGACTGAACTGAACTGACGTACAAGTCTTTTGTTTCCTTAGGTAGATATATTCCTAAGTATTTAATTCTTTTCGTTGCAACAGTGAATGGAATAGTTTCCTTAATTTCTCTATTTTCTCATTATTAGTGTATAGGAATGCAAGGGATTTCTGTTTGTTGATTTTATATCCTGCAACGTTACTGTAATCATTGATTAGCTCTAGTAGTTTTCTGGTAGAGTCTCTAGGGTTTTCTGTGTAGAGGATCATGTCATCAGCGAACAGTGAAAGTTTTACTTCTTCTTTTCCAATTTGTATTCCTTTTATGTCTTTTTCTGCTCTGATTGCTGTGGCCAAAACTTCTAGAACTATGTTGAATAGTAGTGGTGAGAGTGGGCACCCTTGTTTTGTTCCTGACTTTAGGGGAAATGCTTTCAGTTTTTCACCATTGAGGATAATGTTTGCTGTGGGTTTGTCATATATAGCTTTTATTATGTTGAGGTATGTCCCTTCTATTCCCACTTTCTGGAGGGTTTTTATAATAAATGGATGTTGAATTTTGTCGAAGGCTTTCTCTGCATCTATTGAGATAATCTTATGATTTTTATTTTTCAGTTTGTTAATGTGGTGTATTACGTTGATTGATTTGCGGATATTGAAGAATCCTTGCATTCCTGGGATAAAGCCCACTTGGTCATGATGTATGATCTTTTTAATGTGTTGTTGGATTCTGATTGCTAGAATTTTGTTAAGGATTTTTGCATCTATGTTCATCAGTGATATTGGCCTGTAGTTTTCTTTTTTTGTGGGGTCTTTACCAGGTTTTGTGATTAGGGTGATGGTGGCCTCATAGAATGAGTTTAGAAGTTTCCCTTTCTCAGCAATTTTCTGGAAGAGTTTGAGTAGAATAGGTGTTAGCTCTTCTCTAAATTTTTGGTAGAATTCGGCTGTGAAGCCGTCTGGACCTGGGCTTTTGTTTGCTGGAAGATTCCTGATTACAACCTCTAGTTCCGTGCTTGTGAAGGGTCTGTTCAGATTTTCTATTTCTTCCTGGTTCAGTTTTGGAAAGTTGTACTTTTCTAGGAATTTGTCCATTTCTTCCAGGTTATTCATTTTATTGCCATATAATTGCTGATAGTATTCTCTAATAATCCTTTGTATTTCTGTGTTGTCAGTTGTGATCTCTCCATTTTCATATCTAATTTTATTGATTTGGTTCTTCTCCCTTTGTTTCTTGATAAGTCTGGCTAGTGGTTTGTCAATTTTATTTACCTTCTCAAAGAACCAGCTTTTGGCTTTGTTGATTTTTGCTATGGTCTCTTTTGTTTCTTTTGCATTTATCTCTGCCCTAATTTTTACAATTTCTTTCCTTCTACTGACCCTGGGGTTCTTCATTTCTTCCTTTTCTAGTTGCTTTGGATGTAGAATAAGGTTATTTAGTTGACTTTTTTCTTGTTTCTTGAGGTATGCCTGTATTGCTATGAACTTCCCCCTTAGCACTGCTTTTATAGTGTCCCAGAGGTTTTTGGGTTGTTGTGTTTTCATTTTCATTCATTTCTATGCATATTTTGATTTCTCTTTTGATTTCTTCTATGATTTATTCATTATTCAGCAGCATGTTGTTCAGCCTCCATATGTTGGCATTTTTAATAGTTTTTCCCCCGTAATTGAGGTCTAATCTTACTGCATTGTGGTCAGAAAAGATGCTTGGAATGATTTCAACTTTTTTGAATTTACCAAGGCTAGATTTATGGCCCGGGATGTGATCTATCCTGGAAAATGTTCTGTGTGCGCTTGAGAAAAAGGTGAAATTCATTGTTTTGGGGTGAAATGTCCTACAGAGATCTATTAGGTCTAACTGGTCTATTGTATCATTTAAAGTTTGTGTTTCCTTGTTAATTTTCTGTTTAGTTGATCTATCCATAGATGTAAGTGGGGTATTAAAATCTCCCACAATTATTGCATTATTGTTAATTTCCCCTTTCATACTTGTTAGTAATTGTCTTACATATTGCGGTGCTCCTAAGTTGGGTGCATAAATATTTATAATTGTTATATCTTCATCTTGGATTGATCCTTTGATCATTATGTAGTTTCCTTCTTTGTCTCTTTTCACAGCCTTTGTTTTAAAGTCTATTTTATCTGATATGAGTATTGTTACTCCTGCTTTCTTTTGGTCTCTATTTGCCTGGAATATCTTTTTCCAGCCCTTCACTTTCAGTCTGTATGTGTCCCTCGTTTTGAGGTGGGTCTCTTGCAGACAACATATATGGAGGTCTTGTTTTTGTATCCATTCAGCGAGCTTTTGTCTTTTGGTTGCGGCATTCGACCCATTTACGTTTAAGGTAATTATTGATAAGTATGATCCCGTAGCCATTTTCTTTATTGCTTTGGGTTTGAGTTTATACACCCTTTCTGTGTTTCCTGTCTAGAAAAGATCCTTTAGCATTTGTTGGAGAGCTGGTTTGGTAATGCTGAATTCTCTCAGCTTTCGCTTGTCTGTAAAGCTTTTGATTTCTCCTTCATATTTGAATGAGATCCTTGCTGGGTACAGTAATCTGGGCTGTAGGTTATTTTCTTTCATCACTTTAAGTATGTCTTGCCATTCCCTCCTGGCCTGAAGAGTTTCTGTTGAAAGATCGGCTGTTATCCTTATGGGAATCCCCTTGTGTATTATTTGCTGTTTTTCCCTTGCTGCTTTTAATATTTGTTCTTTGTGTTTGATCTTTGTTAATTTGATTAATATGTGTCTAGGAGTATTTCGCCTTGGGTTTATCCTGTTGGGGACTCTCTGGGTTTCTTGGACTTGGGTGATTATTTCTTTCCCTATTTTAGGGAAATTTTCAACTATTATCTCCTCAAGTATTTTTTCATGGTCTTTCTTTTTGTCTTCTTCTTCTGGGATTCCTATGATTCGAATGTTGGAGCGTTTAACATTGTCCCAGAGGTCTCTAATATTGTTCTCATTTCTTTTAATTTGTTTTTCTTTTTTCCTCTCTGTTTCATTTATTTCTACAATTCTATCTTCTAGCTCGCTTATCCTGTCTTCTGCCTCTGTTATTCTACTGTTTGTTCCCTCCAGAGTGTTTCTGATCTCATCTATTGCATTATTCATTGTATATTGACTCTTTTTTGTTTCCTCTAAGTCCTTATTAAACCTTTCTTCCATCTTCTTAATCCTTTTCTCCAGGTTATTTATCTGTATCTCCATTTTGCTTTCAAGATTTTGAATCATTTTCACCATCAAAATTCAAAATTCTTTATCAGGTAGATTCCCTCTATCTTCCTCTTTTGTTTGTGTTGGTGGGCATTTATCTTGTTCCTTTACTTGCCGGGTATTTCTCTGCCTCTTCATCTTGCTTATATTGCTTTGCTTGGGGTGGCCTTTCCCTCTTCTGGCCGTTTGTGGAGTTCTCTTTATTATGTAGTTTCCTCGCTGTGTGTGGGGTTGGACAGGTGACTTGTCAAGGTTCCCTGGTTATGGAAGCTTGTGTCGGTGTTCTGGTGGGTGGAGCTGGATTTGTTCTCTCTGGAGTGCAATGAAGTGTCCAGTAATGAGTTATGAGATGTCAGTGGGTTTGGAGTGACTTTGGGCAGCCTGTATATTGAAGCTCAGGGCTAGTTTCCTGTGTTACTGGAGAATTTGCGTGGTATGTCTTGCTCTGGAACTTGTTGACCGTTGGGTGGTGCTTGGTTTTAGTGTAGGTATGGAGACGTTTGATGAGCTCCTATCGATTAATGTTCCCTGGAGTCAGGAGTTCTCTGGTGTTCTCAGGATTTGGGCTTAAGCCTCTTGCCTCTGGTTTTTGGTCTTATTCTTGGAGTAGCCTCTAGAATACTCTATCTGTCATTTCCAAGGTGGTTCCCTCTGTTTTAGCTTCTGTTTGCTGGTCTCTTCAGTGTCTAATTTCCACCCTGATACTAGGGGGTGGGTGGACACTTTTTAAGGCTCAGTTGTTCAGTCCTGTTCTGGGAAGGGAGGAACGCTGCAAAAGAATATCTCTGGCGTCTGTGGGGAGTGCTCGCAGCGTCTCTGTCACACTGGGTTTGCCCCCACTCACAGCGCATGTGTTGTCCCAGTCTACACTGCACAGGCTCTAGGTTGCTCTGCCGGGAACTGTCTGAGGCCGGCGCCGGGTTGTATGCACTTCCCAGGTCTAAGCGGCTCAAGTTCAGGTTCTCAGGTACTCCACAAAGGCGCAGACTTGGTTGGGCTTGCGTTTTGTGCCTTCCCCGGTCTGAGCAGCTCAGGGGACCAGGTGTTTGGTGAGTGCAGTCTCTGTGACTTACTGCCTCCCTAGTCCCCACCACTCAGTTTTCTGGGTGTACAACCAGCGCACCTTCTCAGGGGGATATCAACCGGCCCAAGCCCAAGAAGTCCTGATTAGCAACAAGCCTGCCTGCAGTTTGTATCAGATGCCTTTCTGGGGCCGCGGTTGCCCCCTCTGGCTCTGGCTGCCCTCCCTGCCTGTCTCGGCGGGGGATGGGGGATGGGCCGACCGCAGCCGGCTCGCTCTGCTCAGTCCTTTATTCTGTGAGCAGGGCTGGCCGAGTCTTAGGTTAGAGCTTTCCGCCTTTACGTGGGGAAGCTATCCCACAGTCTGCTTTGCTCTCCCCAGTTCTCTCAAATTGTTCTTGCGGCATTCAAGCCCAGTCCTCTCTCTAAGCAGTTCAGCCGGCTCCTCCCTGCCCAGCCGTCACTTGCTAATGGCGAATGCAGGCGTCTGCGCTACTTCTCTGCTGGGAGTTACCGTTTGGCGGGTAATCTGTGGGTTTTAAAAAAATCTCCTTTCGAATACAATGGGCTGCTTTTCTGGGTGCCTGACGTCCTGTGCCAGCATTCAGAAGTTGTTTTGTGGACTTTACTCCATGTTCAAATGTTCTTTTGATGAATTTGTGGGGGAGAGAGTGGTCTCACCGTCCTATTCCTCCACCATCTTGTCCCTTCTCCCTATTCCTATTTTAGAAATAGGAAATTAGAAACACTGATAGCCTAAGCAAGTTTTTAAGGTCAAAGATCCAGTTAAATTTACAGCAGGTCTCAAACCCAGGCAGTTTAATTCCAGAGTCCAAGTTCTTAACCTCTCTGCTATCATCAGTTAGTGTCTGGTGATTATTTTAATAATCCGTTCATTCAGTTCAGTTCAGTCACTCAGTCATGTCTGACTCTTTGCGACCCCATGAATCACAGCACACCAGGCCTCCCTGTCCATCACCAATTCCCGGGGTTCACTCAAACTCATGTCCATCGAGTCTGTGATGCCATCCAGCCATCTCATTCTCTGTCGTTCCCTTCTCCTCTTGCCCCCAATCCTTCCCAGCATCAGAGTCTTTTCCAGTGAGTCAACTCTTCACATGAGGTGGCGAAAGTATTGGAATTTCAGATTTAGCATCAGTCCTTCCAATGAACACCCAGGACTGATCTCCTTTAGAATGGACTGGTTGGGTCTCCTTGCAGTCCAAGGGACTCTCAAGAGTTTTCTCCAACACCACAGTTCAAAAGCATCAATTCTTCAGCCCAACTCTCACATCCATACATGACCACTGGAAAAACCATAGCCTTGACTAGTCGGACCTTTGTTGGCAAAGTAATGTCTACTTTTTAATATGCTATCTAGGTTGGTCATAACTTTCCTTTCAAGGAGTAAGCATCTTTTAATTTCATGGCTGCAATCCGTCCATTCAGTCAATCACAATTTGAGTGCTTGGTCTTTTGTAGGCTAGTAAAATGATATGATATCCCATTCTGTGGTATGGAAGCAAATCAGACAGTTAGAAAATGTGTATACTCACTGAGCTTACATCACCTTGCACAGTGCTTAAGAGGAGAAGATGATAAAAAAAGTTTCCAAAGACAAATACATAGCCTGTCAGATTGTGTTAGCATGCTGTGTGTAAGATGATATTTGGTATTATAGAAAAATAAAGCAAGAAAGGGAGACAAACTCTTAATAAAATATAACTCAATAAAACATCTCTAAGTCTGATAAAAACATAATTTCTCAAAGGTGAAGCAAGCATTTTGAGTAATAACAACATATTACATATATTATTATTAAATTAAATATGTAAAATGTGTACCAGCATTTCCATTTGGTATTGTTCTGGGTGTATTATGTAAAGCAATTAGATAAGAAAAAAGACTTAGAGGTGGAAATGTCTGAAAGGAGCTGTAGCATGTTTATAGATGGTAGGACAGTGTTCCAAGAAATAATGAATCAATTTAAGGGAACCATATAAAGTAACAGAATTATAAGTTTTAAAAGATTAATAATAAATAATGAAAATGTTATCTATATAAAACATAGCCAGTTAAAAAGACAAAATAATGAAGAATCATATTATGGTAAATACAAAAGTAAGATAAGTATGTATGAAATTAATAAAAATAAATATATTGGACTTAATGTGAAGAAACTTTTGGACCCTACTAAAAATCATATGAGAAAATATAGTAAGCAGAGAGATATATCTTAACAAATAGAATGTAATATTATAAAACATTCTAGTTCTCCCAAAATTTATCTATCAAATCAGGTCTAATTGCAATACCTAAACATTTTAGCTGAATATTCATAGCAAGGTAATGTGAATAAAAATGATGTCAAATTTTATCAAATCTTCTAAATAATCATACATTTTTAAAAGAGTTAAATGAGGAATATGACCCTTGCCCAACAAATGTGAAAACTGATTACAGAATTGCAATAACTGAAATAATTTGGTATACTGGTTCAGAGTCACAGAGAAATGCAGAGATGAACATTTATTATACATAAGTTGTGTCTTTCAAACAAAGAGGGAAACATAAACTGTTGACAGACTTGTATTAACATAAATAATATGTGTTTTGGCAAGAATTCAGCAAGATTTCTACTTAACTCTTATGCCAAAATAATATGAAATGATTCAGATGTTACACTGTAAAATATGAAGTCATAATGGCCAAGACGTACAAAAAGTAGTATTATTCTTAAATTGGAGAAAAGAAAGAGATTTCTAAGCATGATTCAAAACTCAAAAAATTTTGATATAACTGAAATATAGTTTAAACTCTACAAGGTAAAAAAGTCAAAAAACAGACGTGAAATATTTACAATGCATGACTTTTTCTATACTAGAAAAAAAGTCATGAAATGCCTGCATTCTAAAGATGTTTCTTGTATTCAACTGTTAATTCCAGAGCCCTTTCTTATATGGTATGGGATGATTAAAAGTTCCGTAATCCTATTTCCTTATTTGTAATGCTAGATAACAATAGCTAGCTCATAAAATTTTTTATGGGGTTAAATGAAATACTACATATAAAGCTTTTAAAACAGTACTTCAGTAGTAGTAAATATTTAAGTACTATTTCCTCACTATGGTTATTAACATAAATAGTTTCTTAATGTACATAGACAAATGGATGATGTACTTAAGTAGGTAGTCCACAAACGAATAAATGTCAACAAAAGCATATGAAAAGGTCATCAACTTCAATCAACAATGACAGAACTTTATTTAAACAATTGTATCATACGTTTTAGCCTATCAAATTCAGAAGCTGATAAACTTAATGATGACTAGTCATGTTAGACACTGTTAGTGTGAATGTGTTAACATTTTGGAGAGTAATTTTTCACTACACAATAAAACATAAAACTTACCTACAGTTTCAGCCAGGAATTCTACTTCCGAGTATTTGTTACAAATATATATTCACAGAGATGCGTGAAGGTTGTATAGAATTTGGTAACAAAACATTAAATAATATTAATTTTGGTAGCAAAATAGTAAACCCAAACCACTACAAATAGGAGATAGCTGCGTAAATAATAGTACATATATTAAGGACAATAAGCTACTAACATTAAAAGCATTAGGAAAATTCCTGTTTCCTGGATATGTACATGCTTTATTGATAAGTGAAAAAAAAATCCCAGTTTTAGCACAGTTTGTATAAGTCTATTTTTGTAAATATACAGTTGTGTATATGTATTTTCATACATTTATGCTTTTTAGACAGGCTGTTTTCAAAATGATACATGAGAAAAGACCTTGGTTATTATCTCTCAGAATTAAAATTGGGGAAAGGTGGGTCTTTCAAGTATATGGGCTTCCCTGGTGGCTCAGAAAGTAAAGAATCTGCCTGCCATGCACGACCCAAGTTCAATGCCTGGGTTGGGAAGATCCCTTGGAGAAGAGAATGGCTACCCAGTCCAATATTCTTGCCTGGATAATTCCATGGACAGAAGAGTCTGGCAGGCTACAGTACATGGGATTGCAAAGAGTTGGACATGACTGAGCAACTAAATAACTAACTAATGCTACATATCAGTCCCTGGGTCTGAAAGATCCCCTAGAGGAGGGCTTGGCAACCCATTCCAGTATTCTTGCCTGGAGAATCCCGTGGACAGAGGAACCTCCAGGGCTACAGTCCATGGGGTCACAAAGAGTTGGACAGACTGAAGCAACTAACAATTTTACTTCACTTTAACCAAAGAAAAAGATCATAATCAATTTGAGAGCTCAAGTTCTTTAAAAAGAGATACCCTAAGATATTCTCTGAATTATCTTTTGAAAGAATTAAAACAAAAATCCTTTTGAAATCCTTGAGGCTGTGCATGGGATGAGTGTTGAGTAGAATGCACAAATGGAGTTTCAGAGTGCTCATTGCTATTTTGTAATTGCTGAATACAGCAAAGTTGAGAAATATCCTAAAAGCTGTGAGAATGAATGAATTGTGATAAAGCTGGAAGCATTTATTAAATCTGTACCAGAACTTTGAAACCCTATAATTTTGACAGAATTGACAGACCCTTGTACTGAAGCAGATAATGTGACTCAGTAAGGGTTAACACTCTAAGACAGAATACCATTTCATAGGAGGGTAAAATTTAAAAGGATTCTCAAGAGTGGCAGTATATGTGGAGTGTTGGTAAAGATGTGGAGTAACTGGAACTCACATACTTTACTAGTAGTAATGCAAAATGGTACAAGTACTTTGGAAAAATAAGTTTTTTTTTTTTTTAATATAAAGTACTCATACCATCTAACACAGCAGTCTCATTTCTAAGTTTTTACACAAAGGCATAATCACATAATCACACATGTCTACAAAAAGAATTGTGCTCCAAAGTTCATAGGAACTTTATGCATAAAAGGCAAATGTTAGCAATTAATGAATAAAGAACACATTGTGGTATACTTATTTAATAGAGTACTACTTATCAATTAAAAGGGACAAACCCCTGACACTGGAACAAATGAGTGAATCTTAAAGGCATTATAGCAAATGAAAGAAGCCAGGCATGAGAGTACTTTTAATTTCCATTTATAGGAAATATTATAAAAGACAAACTATAAAGACTGCAGATCAATGATTTGTTCTGTTTTTTTTACTTTACATTATTGTATTGGTTTTGCCATACATTGACATGAATCTGCCCCGGGGGTACATATGTTCCCCATCTTGAACCCCCCCTCACCTCCCTCCCCATCCTACCCCTCTGGTTAATCCCAGTACACCAGCCCCGACCATCATGTAGCATGCATCGAACTTGGACTGGCGATTTGTTTCACATATGATAATATACTTGTTTCAATGCCATTCTCTCAAATCATCCCACCCTCGTCCTCTCCCACAGAGTCCAAAAGACTGTTCTACACATCTGTGTCTCTTTTGCTGTCTCGTATACAGGGTTATCGTTATCATCTTTCTAAATTCCATATATATGCGTTAGTATACTGTATTGGTGTTTTTCTTTCTGGCTTACTTCACTTTGTATAATAGGCTCCAGTTTCATCCACCTCATTAGAACTGATTCAAATGTATTCTTTTTAATTGCTGAGTAGTACTCCATTGTGTAAATGTACCACAGCTTTCTTATCCATTCGTCTGCAGATGGACATCTAGGTTGCTTCCATGTCCTGGCTATAATAAACAGTGCTGCGATGAACATTGGAGTACATGTGTCTCTTTCAATTCTGGTTTCTTTGGTGTGTATGCCCAGGAGTGAGATTGCTGGGTCATATGGCAGTTCTATTTCCAGTTTTTTGAGGAATCTTCACACTGTTGTCCATAGTGCTTGTACTAGTTTGCATTCCCACCAACAGTATAAGAGGGTTCCCTTTTCTCCACACCCTTTCCAGCATTTATTACTTGTAGACGTTTGAATAGCAGCCATTCTGACTGGCGTGAAATGGTACCTCACTGTGGTTTTGATTTGCATTTCTCTGATTATGAGTGATGTTGAGCATATTTTCATGTGTTTGTTAGCCATCTGTATGTCTTTTTTGGAGATATGTCTGTTTAGTTCTTTGGCCCATTTTTTGATTGGGTTTATTTTTCTGGAATTGAGATGCAGGAGTTGCTTGCATATTTTTGAGATTAATCCTTTATCAGTTGCTTCATTTGCTATTATTTTCTCCCATTCTGAAGGCTGTCTTTTCACCTTGCTTATAGTTCCTTTGCTGTGCAGAAGCTTTTAATTTTAATTAGGTCCCATTTGTTTATTTTTGCTTTTATTTCCAATATTCTGGGAGGTGGTTCATGGAGGATCCTGCTGTGATTTATGTCAGAGAGTGTTTTGCCTACGTTCTCCTCTAGGAGTTTTATAGTTTCTGGTCTTACATTTAGATCATTAATCCATTTTGAGTTTATTTTTGTGTATGGTGTTAGAAAGCAATCTAGTTTCATTCTTTTACAAGTGGTTGACCAGTTTTCCCAGCACCACTTGTTAAAGAGATTGTCTTTTCTCCATTGAATATTCTTGCCTCCCTTGTCAAAGATAAGGTGTCCATAGGTGCATGGATTTATCTCTGGGCTTTCTATTTTGTTCCATTGATCTATATTTCTGTCTTTATGCCAGGACCATACTGTCTTGATGACTGTGGCTTTGTAGTAGAGCCTGAAGTCTGGCAGGTTGATTCCCCCAGTTCCATTCTTCTTTCTCAAGATTGCTTTGGCTATTCGAGGTTTTTTTGTATTTCCATACAAATTGTGAAATTATTTGTTCTAGCTCTGTGGAAAACACCATTGGTAGCTTGATAGAGGTTGCATTGAACTTATAAATTACTTTGGGTAATATATTCATTTTCACAATATTTATTCTTCCAATCCATGAACATGGTATATTTCTCCATCTATTAGTGTCCTCTCTGATTTTTTTCACCAGTGTTTTATAGTTTTCTATATATAGATCTTTTGTTTCTTTAGGTAGATGTATTCCTAAGTATTTTATTCTTTTTGTTGCAATGGTGAATGGAATTGTTTCCTTAATTTCTCTATTTTCTCATTATTAGTGTATAGGAATGCAAGGGATTTCTGTGTGTTGATTTTATATCCTGCAACTTTACTATATTCATTGATTAGCTCTAGTAGTTTTCTGGTAGAGTCTTTAGGGTTTTCTCTGTAGAGGATCATGTCATCTGCAAACAGTGAGAGTTTTACTTCTTCTTTTCCGATTTGGATTCCTTTTATGTCTTTTTCTGCTCTGATTGCTGTGGCCAAAACTTCCAAAACTATGTAGAATAGTAGTGATGAGAGTGGGCACCCTTGTCTTGTTCCTGACTTTAGGGGAAACGCTTTCAATTTTTCACCATTGAGGATAATGTTTGCTGTGTGTTTGTTATATATCACTTTTATTATGTTGAGGAATGTTCCTTCTATTCCCACCTTCTGAAGGGTTTTTATCATAAATGGATGTTGAATTTATGGATGTTTATGGAATAAATGGATGTTGAAAGGGTTTCTTGCATCTATTTAGATAATCATATAGTTTTTATTTTTCAATTTGCTAATGTGGTGTATTCATTGATTGATTTGCAGATATTAAAGAATCCTTGCATCCCTGGGATAAAGCCCACTTGGTCATGATGTATGATCTTTTTAATGTGTTGTTGGATTCTGATTGCTAGAATTTTGTTAAGGATTTTTGCATCTATGTTCTTCAGTGATATTGGCCTGTAGTTCTCTTTTTTTTGTGGCATCTTTGTCAGGTTTTGGTATTAGGGTGATGGTGGCCTCATAGAATGAGTTTGGATATGTTGGCTACAAGAGATCCGCCTCAAAACAAGGGACACATACAGACTGAAAGTGAAGGGCTCGAAAAAGATATTCTACACAAATAGAGACTAAAAGAAAGCAGAAGCAGCAATACTCATATCAGATAAAATAGACTTTAAGACAAAGGCTGTGAAAAGAGACAAAGAAGGACACTGCATAATGATCAAAGGATCAATCCAAGAAGAAGATATAACAATTATAAATATATATGCACCCAACATAGGAGCACCGCAATATGTAAGACAAATGCTAACAAGTATGAAAGGGGAAATTAACAATAACACAATAATAATGGGAGACTTTAATACCCCACTCACACCTATGGATAGATAACTAAACAGAAAATTAACAAGGAAACACAAACTTTAAATGATACAATAGACCAGTTAGACCTAATAGATATCTATAGGACATTTCACCCCAAAATAATGAATTTCACCTTCTTCTCTAGCTCACAGGGAACGTTCTCCAGGATAGATCACATCCTGGGCCATAAATCTAGCCTTGGTAAATTCAAAAAAATTGAAATCATTCCAAGCATCTTTTCTGACCACAATGCAGTAAGACTGGATCTCAATTACAGGAGAAAAACTATTAAAAATGCCAACATATGGAGGCTGAACAACACGCTGCTGAATAATGAACAAATCATAGAAGAAATCGAAATATGCATAGAAATGAATGAAAATGAAAACACAACAATCCAAAACCTGTGGGACACTGTAAAAGCAGTGCTAAGGGGAAGGTTCATAGCAATACAGGCATACCTCAAGAAACAAGAAAAAAGCCAACTAAATAACATAACTCTACACCTAAAGCAACTAGAAAAGGAAGAAATGAAGAACCCCAGCGTTAGTAGAAGGAAAGAAATCTTAAAAATTAGGGCAGAAATAAATGCGAAAGAAACAAAAGAGACCATAGTAAAAATCAACAAAGCCAAAAGCTGGTTCTTTGAGATGGTAAATAAAATTGACAAACCACTAGCCAGACTCATCAAGAAACAAAGGGAGAAAAACCAAATCAATAAAATTAGAAATGAAAAGGGAGAGATCACAACAGACAACACAGAAATACAAAGGATCATAAGAGACTACTATCAGCAATTATATGCCAATAAAATGGACGACTTGGAAGAAATGGACAAATTCTTAGAAAAGTACAACTTTCCAAAACTGAACCAGGAAGAAACAGAAAATCTTAACAGACCCATCACAAGCACAGAAATTGAAACTGTAATCAGAAATCTTCCAGCAAACAAACGCCCAGGTCCAGACGGCTTCACAGCTGAATTCTACCAAAAATTTAGAGAAGAGCTAACACCTATCCTACTCAAATGCTTCCAGAAAATTGATTTGTATATGTTTATATGTATGAAAGTACATAAATGCAAAGGGCTTTAGGGAACTTTTGGGGTGATGGAAATTTTGTGTATAATGTTTGTTGAAAGTAGTTTTTGAAACCTTCCTCAAGACATTTAATTGTACACTTAAAATTGGTAAACTTTATTATATGTAAATAATACATCAAAATTTCATTTGAAAATCTTTGAAAAATATTCAAAAATAACAAATGTTACAACACACATTTCAGTTTTTGAAGCTCTTGAAGAAATCACAGTTATTAAAGTAAAAAAAGCTCACACACAGGAAGTCATTTATTCATCCAAAACTAAGGAGGAACTGAACTATTTCAGGAAATAAATGAAAATTCATCTATTATACAAAGTTTAATTTTAAATTCTATGGTTGCATTTGGAATAACTCTTGATAACATCCATTTGTCATTGGTTAGATTTATATTCTATTCTAAAATGTAATGGAATTGAGAAAATGTTTAATTTGCTATAATATTCAGAAATAAATTGTCAAGTTTTGTAGAAATAATTGTCAGAGAAATATTCTTTAAATGGATTAAAAACATAGTACCTATGATAATATTTGGGTAAGTATATTTTACACCTTAAGTAAAAGATTAGTATTGATAATGTCCTCTTCTTAGTAGAGTTTGCTGTTTATAGATATCTCAGCAATTTTGTTTTCTCTATTTAAAATGTTATAACCTACAGAAAATAATCAAGTTTTTCATAACTTAAAATGCAACTTTGGAGATTTAGGGTAACTTTATTTTTTTATAAAATAATAAGCTCTCATAGGAAAAGAAAAAAATAAGTCTCTAGAAAAATACCAGTACAGAATATTAAAGGTAGATATGGCTAAGAAGCTAATTTGTTGATATATTTGTATGCATGTGTGTATATATATATATATATATACACACATATTTATCTATGTATGCATATATATGCACACACATATGTACATGTTTACATATATATAAATTATAAAGTGCTTCACAAAATACTCTGCTTTGAAAATCAACCTAATGAGATCTAATTTTTTTTTGCTTTAAAAAAGATGAATAAGCTTTATTTCCTCTGATTTTATTTTTTAAATTAAGATGAAATATTTTTAAATTAAGGAAATAATAAAACCAAATTGAGAGTCAGTAAATATAGCTTTCAAAATTATCCAATTCAACTATTTTTAGCATTCTCTTTAACTTTCAGTAACATTCTAATGAGGGTATAGAATATATGAATACCCCAGTTATATGGAAGACTATTGCAATTGCTATACAGAATAATCTAAAAATATCTTACCACAGTACTTTCATAAAGGGGTATTAATATCTTGTTTTAAAGATAAGAAAACTATGACTCATGGCAAATAAGTAATTTGCTCAAATCACAATTCTTGAAAATGAAAGTCTGTCTGAACTCAACATTTATCCATTCTAGGATATGAAAGTGATGTCAGTTTAAGTTTTGTTTCCTAAAAACTGCAAAATATAGAGACTGAAAGGGCAAAATTCATGTAAAATACCAACATTGTGTGTGTGTGTGCACGTTCAGTAGTGTTCAGCTTTTTGTGAACCCATGGACTATAGCCCATCTGGTTCTTCTGTCCATGGAATTTTCCAGACAAGAATACTAGAGTGAGTTGCTATTTCCTCCTCCAGGGAATCTTCCTGACCCAAGGATGAGACCCACATTTCTTACATCTCCTGCATTGGCAGGCAGGTTCTTTACCACTGTGCCACTTGGGAAGCCTGTGTTTTATTATTTGGTCTTCTTAGAGAACCTTTAGTGTTCCTGAAATATGGCTGCTGGTTAAGTTTGCAGGCTTTGGCAGTTCTCTTTCAAGCCTCTTGGGGTTATGCCAAAAGGAGAGGGTCCCATGGGTATTTAGTCTGAATTTTCATCCAAATGAACACCTGCTGTCATTGTTCCTTATCCATCCTTTAGTCAGCAATGCCAGCTCTCTCTTTGTGGTGGGAACCATTCAACACAAGTAAAAGGCATGCCAGTGTTCTTCACTAACTTTTATTTCCCCCCTCTCTTTCCTACATGATTCATTGCCTGAGTATCTTGGAAATAGAGGAGCTAAGGCTAAGTTTATCTTTGGCTATGTGTTGTTCTGTAGTTTTAGGAATTTAGTCAGTTATAGTCCAGTCTACATAAATGGTCTTTTGATCTGATCCTCTCCTTTCTCTTCTCTCCTCCTCCCCTCTCCCTCCATCTGTCCTATTTATGTTGTTTTGGAAAGGAGGAGATCTATTATTGCAAAAATATATGCTTATGAAGCAATCTACTTTTAAAAGTTTCACTTCTATAACTTAGAAACAAATAATTCAAGCAGAGGTAAATTCACTGATCCTCTCCCTGTGGATAACTAATATTGATCATTCATTCTTAGTACTTGATTCATGTTTCTTTACTTTTGTTTAAATAGTCTATTGGATGAAGGCATTTAACTACATAATAAGGTATTCCAAATTGATTTTGAACCAGATTAGGGATAAAATCAAAATAAATGATTTTTAAAAATTAATGATAATAATGTGTAATACACCATAAATAGCCCAACTCAGATTTTTCCTATAATTTCATACCATAGCAACAGAACTTTGCTTTATTTAAAATGTATTTTTATGAGTTATTAGTGAGATTTTTTTTTAAAGGAAGAAACTTTAAGTTTAGAGCTGCTGGACTAATAAGAGTGAACACCTTGATATTCATACTCAGTAAACCAGGAAATTGACCATGTATGTATAACCAAATTATATCAGAATATCAAACCATAGAATTTTTCAATAACTTTTATTTTACAAGTGTTGTTTCAGTACACATCTGTCTATACCTTTGTGTCCTTTACCCTTGTGGATTAATTCAATTACTCAATAATTTTTAGAGGGTAAAATGTACAAAAACATTTAGAGTTCTATTACAGCTCTATCTTAGGGGAAAACAGCGCTCTGTCTGCCATCTGCAGAGGGCAATGGTCCCTCTCTTGTGGCCAATGCTTTGTTATGCATGAGTAAGCACATTAGCCTTTTCATTTCATTCATTAGACTTTTAATCCTTGATTAGTGTTTTCAGGATTCTTTCAAATACACAGCTTCTTTATTTCCTTTGTGTTTGGTTTTTCTTTTTCTTTTATTCCTACTAGGAAACAAAATTAACAGTTATTCGCTAAAATTGCCCCATTTCTTCTGAGATGACTGGTAAATATATTAGTTTCTCATTGGAGTGATTAATCATGTGTCGATGAAAAATGGGAAAATATCTCCTTGCTTAGAATAACAGAGACAACTATTAAAAGTCAGAAAGAACAGCAAGTTGAGAAGCATGAATCACAGTATTCCACCAGTCTCACATATTGTGTGATTCCGTGTCATAGAAACTCTGAATGCATTTCCTAAATGGAAGAAACATCCATTAGGGTGTGAAACTGGTACATTTGGGATCTCAGAGTTTAGTTACACTTGTCACCAATTTTCCAAAAATAGATTTCCCCTTTGTTATTTTTCTCTGGTAAGCAAGATAAGTCAGAAAGTAGCTTGTGGAATGAACAGTTAATAACTACACATCCAATACACTCTTAGCAAACTTTGAAGTCGTGTGTTAAACTTACCTTTACTAGATAGAAACACTCACATTATATTTTTACCCATAATTA
The DNA here is from genome assembly GCF_049115385.1 of Moschus berezovskii. NCBI lineage: Eukaryota > Metazoa > Chordata > Mammalia > Artiodactyla > Moschidae > Moschus > Moschus berezovskii. The sequence continues at coordinate 29,360,597 of NC_142462.1, read as the reverse complement.
ATCTCAAAAGATGAAGAGGCTAGGAGCTTCTCCACTCAATCATTTCTCCACTTACACCATCTTTCTAGCTTTTGTATAACAAGAATTTTAAATATTTTTTGGCATTTATGTCATATGAAATATTTTAAACATTCTTTAAGCATAGACCAAAGGCATGTAGAGGAGGTGTATACATTATATAGAAATTAATTCCTTGAAGTAAATATGGAAAGTAACCAACAGTGACTAATTCATACTTGTACAGAATTTATGTGTGTTACTCATTTCTGCCTAATTACACAATATCTTCTTGACAATGGTATTTTTAAGCAAAGATTAATTTAAAATATTATTCTTTAATTTTTTCTCTTTTACTTGTTTCCATAAGATATTAGGATCATAAACTGTCCTGTCTTTTGTTTCTCTTTCTCTCCTTAGGATGCTTCCATTGCACACAGATTCCATATCATGAGAGAGAAACACCCAGAAAAATTCAATAGTAGGTAAGATGACAAAATGATTCATTGTAATTATGGTTGCTGTTGATGGACTGTGTCATAAAAAGGGTCACTGTATGATATAAAGCATTTAATATATAAATGGCTGAATAGGGCTTGGCGTGTGTGTAAGTATTAAGACATAAATGTAAAAAAATTTAATTTTCCTTGCTAGATTTTAGGGAGGTTATAGTGGGGAGTACAGTGTGGTCATCTTTGGTCCATTTTCCTACTGAGAAGAAAGATAGCAAGTGTAAGGTGAAAGTAGTTATTAGGATACACTGGAAGTCTTTATGTGGCCCAGTATGTGAGAGGTGATCATCCTAAATCTAAAGGAGAAACATGAGGCTCTGATTTGGTCGTGCTGAGTAACTGTACATTCCATAGGTATCATATAAGACCTCTAATTTTTGAACTATCAGTCCTGTATTGGCTTCACCTAAATGGAAAATAAACCAGAGAAATATCAGTGCTGACAGAAACTACTGTTAAAGACTTTCCCTTCAGATCAAAAGCCCTTGAAAGCCAAAATTAGTTTTGCTGCTATACGCAGACATTATTTCCTCAGAAATGTAGGTACTGACTTCTGTTGATATTCAGGGAAATTGAGAAAGGTTGGCTTTGTTATCTTTCCCATTTCTAGAAGGAAATATGGCCATTTCCACCCCACCATCCAGGAAATTTTAGGCAGAAGGGTATTTTGTTTAATTATACCCATTTCTACTCTGTTCATTTCACAGTTACAAAATAATAGTGAACATTTATGTATACATATTTAAGTGATTTATATATTAATGTTCAAAGTCAAAGGCCCTGGGGTCTCTCTGTTTGGCTAGGTTGACATTATACCATGAGTGTTATAGAACACTTACAGCTACTGGAAATTCTTCTGTTTATTTCAGTTTTGTTATATACCAGGAGATTGACATAATTTTCTTCCATCTTATTCCATAATAAATGAATATATTTTAAATCTATTTTAGATGTTTTAACAATAGACCTTAGTGTACTGCTTTATATAAGAATTATCATATTAAATAATTTCATGCAAGATCCTAATTTTTCATTATATTGATCTATTTAAATGTTTTAGCAAGACATATGAAAATGTATTTCTAAAATGTACCCCAGGTATCACCTTGAGATCTTTCTGACCCTACAGATGATAAATCATGATGCTATGGTTTACTTTTCCTTTCATAGTTCAAGCATCTATGATTTTGTCTTAAGGAAAATGGAAAAAAGTTTGTAATAGATATGTACATGTGCATATAATATCTTTAGAAAGATTTGCAAAAATCTTTTAACTTTGGTGTCTTCTGAAAAAGGAAAAGAAGTGGATGGGATGGATACTGAATTTTTATTGAAGTATTTTAATTTTATGCCATGTATATTACAAAATTAAGTCAAAAGTAATTTCTTTAAAACTGTGCACCATTTTTCTTTATATCTAGAATATACATTTTCATTTTACAAGATTTAATTTTATTTCATGAAATTTATGTAAAAATGATGTAAGAATAAAATTATATTTACTTTATAAGTATTTTAGCACTTGATGATCCACCTTGAATGTACTGGAAATGAACATATTTATTAATGCACATAAAGTCATATTATAGAATCAACTACATGGGGTTGCGGAGAGTTGGACACGACTGAGCGACTGAACTGAACTGAACTGAATGCTTGCCCCAGTGCCATTCTATGAATCTTTCATGTGTTGATATTCATATATTAAAATAGGTTTCAAGCCAAAAAGATGCTATTTGAGAAATGCTGCATGCAGTGAGCCCCTTTAGGAGTTTTACAATTAAAACGGCATTAAAATATGCTTAGAGGGGGGAAATTTTGCTCCAGACTTATTCAACAGAGATAGGATGAGGGAGAGAGGGGAGAAAACCAGAGAAACAGAAAGCGAGACTTGTGCAACGGGGAGGGAGAAAGGAGACGAGTACAGAGCAGTGTATCGATATATTTATGAGATGCTCAAGTTTGATGGCCTTTATTAGAATGCCAGTATTTACAATGCTCCTTCGAAGCTAATCAATTCTGTTCTCCAGAATCAGTTCAGTTCAGTCGCTCAGTCGTGTGCGACTCTGTGACACCATGAATCACAGCACGCCAGGCCTCACTGTCCATCACCAACTCCCGGAGTTCACTCAAACTCATGTCCATCGAGTCGGTGATGCTATCCAGCCATCTCATTCTCTGTCGTCCCCTTCTCCTCCTGCCCGCAATCCCTCCCAGCATCAGAGTCTTTTCCAGTGAGTCAACTCGTCGCATGAGGTGGCCAAAGTTCTCCAGAATAATTTTAATTATTTTAATAATGAAGACTTCTATTATTCATATATGTCTATTTAAATTTTTTATTATTAACTGCAGTACTAATCTATGACATTGCTCACTGCCTAACATGTGGTTAGATGTCATTGTCTACAATGTGTTTATGTATCCCAAGTTTAGAAGATGTAAAATTGCATCTTACTGAAACAGAAGTGTAAATTTAAGTCAAAAGTGACTCTTGCTTATATAATTTAGACAGAGTATTTCATTTGGAACAGTAATAGCAAAATCGCTTCTATATTGAAACAGCTCACATGTTTCTAGTATGAGTTCAAAGAATGCCAGCTGTATCTGTAGTTGCTCGGTGAATGATCGGTATTTTTTTAAAGTAACAGTCAGCCCTAAAATTATATACATCACCAAGTTAACTATATTGAGTCTGTACTTTTGTGAATGTCTTCACGCAGTGTTATGAGCATTTAGGTCATTCCCTACACTACAATGCAGCATATTCAGAATATGAAAATTTTCTAATAAATTTATATGAGGAGGAATGCCAGATAGTGTGCACAAGCACTTTCATACTCACAAGGATGACTTTCTAGATTTCAACATTGATACAGGTTCAGCTATAGCACTTTCATATTTTCAGGAATTTGCAAATGGATTTTTTTAAGTACTTCTAATAATGGTGTTTCAGATCAGATTTCTTGTCACAATAAATCATACACCATTAATATTATCCTCTAGCATGCTCACCTTGAAATTCATTTATATTTTAAAGAACATGATGTTTCTAACATTATCTTAAGGAAATTAATTACCAAAATATATAGTTCTGTTCTCTATGCTTCTTATGACAGAAATTGAAAGAACTGGGAAAGATAATGATTTTTCTGGTGGTGCTTAAGCAAGTGCTAGTTGAGAGGTTTATATCATAGTTTTTTCCAAAATTTCTACATAAATCTATGTTAAATGTTAAAAGGAAATGTGCTTTTCAACTTTCTAAACTTTAAGATAGTCTTTAATCAAACTGAATTTAAATGAATATTTCTGTTCTTTTAGGCTGGAAAAAATAATTCTTGAAGTATCTGTGCTACTATGTCTTATGCTCATAATTCAAATTCATTATACCTTTTCCAATTTTATTTAGAAGAAGCATTTTAAGTTTTTGCTTTTCCTAAAAATATTAACTATACATAAACACAATAAAATATCTATTAACATAATTATGAAGGGTTATAATAATTTGGAGAAAATGGTTGAATTCTATGTGTAAATCTGTGTAACACTGACGATGACTTATAAGTAATATGCAAAATGCAGCTAACTATAGAAAAAGCCTTAGTGATTTACAGAAATTTCTTAATAATGTAGTCATAACCTGTTTTTAGAATACAAATTCCAATTCTTAACATACAACACTTCATGCACCTGCTATCAAACACCGAGGGCTAGCAGTACTCCACAAAGATGCTGTTGCATTATGTCACATTGATCACTTAAAAATATGTTGTCTCTAACTCCCTGAATGAAACAAAGATCATTTTCTTAGTCCCCTGTTCAAGAGGTATGTGCCTTATTTCTGTCCTACTTTCTGCTGTTCTATGAAGAAATCTGTAAGTAGAAAACTTAAATTGGTATGTAAATTTTAATAATGCAGTTTAACTAACAATCTAGGTAGTGATGTAAGATATGACAGAGAGCCTTGCCTTCTAAATGTGTGAGAAGAAACAAAGCTAAAAAATTAGTGTTCCAGGCTGATAATTTGATATTACCATATTAATAAGGGGCTTCCCTCACAGCTCAGTCGGTAAAGAATCTGCCTGCAATGCAGGAGACCCGGGTTTGATTTCTGGGTCAGGAAGATCCCCTGGAAAAGGAATTGGCAACCCACTCCAGTTTCTTTGCCCAGAGAATCCCTTGGACAGAAGAGCCTGGTGGGCTACAGTCCATGTGGTCGCAAGAGTCAGACACGACTTAGAGACTAAGCCACCACCACTATATTAATAAAACCTAATTTTGAAAAGAATGTGTGCTCTGCAGATTGCTCAAATTAATAGTCAACATGAATTTAGAAGATTTGCCTCTGCCTTTAAGCACACACTCACGCTGTGGATTCTTGACTTCTTTCCCTGACAATAGGCTTTGAGAGATCATGGAATGAGACTGTTTCTCTCTGGGACTTTAGTATCTATGTAGTGCACGGAATATAATGAGCACTCAATAGATATTTACTAAATTTATTCATTAAATTATACATTATTAAGTGGTATATTTGTTTTTGAAATATCTTAACTACTTATTGCTGAGAAAGATAATGGAAAGAGAGTTGAAATATGCCTACAATGAGTTCTTGATTCTAAATAACTATTCTTTTAGGTACTAAAAGATTTTTCTGTATTCGTGTATTTAATATCCCACAACCTCATCCAGCAGTGTTAACAAATTTTTACTATATAAATCCCTGAGCACTATGAATGCTTTGCTAATTAATAGCACATGCTTACTCATTGATTTAACACTTGTATTTTCAACTTTATAGGTTAACAATATGTAATTCTCAGTTATTAATATTACCTTGGGCTTCCAAGGTGGTGCTACTGGTAAAGAATCCTCCTGCCAGTGAAGGAGACATAAGAGACACGGGTTTGATCCCTGGGTGGGGAAGATCCCCTGGAGGAGGGCATGGCAACCCACTCCAATATTCTTGCCTGGAGAATCCCCATGGACAGAGGAGCCTGGTGAGCTGGAGTCCATAGTGTTGTAAAGAGTCAGATATGACTGAAGTGACTGAGCCAGCACGTACCCTGTGATGGTGTTTAACTAAAGAGTGAACAGAAAAGATGTCTCTGTCTTACCTTCTGTGTATACACATATATACAATAATTATTTTGCAGTTGTATATCATGTGATATTAAGTAAAAGACAATAAAATTAAATCTTGCCTACATTATAACAATCTGAAGAGATATTTTACTACAAAAATATTTTTATCAGTCAAAACCAGTCATAATATATTCTTGCGTGTGTGTGCTCAGTTGATTAGTCATGTCCAATTCTTTGCTACTTCATTGACTGTAACCCACTAGAGTCCACTGCCCATGGAATTTTCCAGGCAAGAATACTGGAATGGGTTGCTATTTCCTTCTCCAAGGGATCATCGTGACCCAGGGATTGAACCTATGTCTCTTTCATCTCCTGCATTGGCAGCTAGATTCATTAAACACTAGTGCCGCCTGGGAAGCCCGATATATTCTTAGAATTCAATGAAATAAATGTTCAAAGCTTCACAAGCAATGTTCAAATTCTACGTGGCATTTTATTTTAGGCCTTTGACCCCACTTTTGCATCCACCAGTCAAGACGACTTCATTATTATATAGTGAAACATTTTTGTTCTATTTAAAAATACAGATTATGTTTCATTGTAAACTTACACATTTGTAAATGATACCATATTTTAAAAACCAACTAGGGAAATGACACTATTGATATTAAAATTTTGAACATTTGTCATTTAATATTTTGAATAAAGCTGTATTCATTAGAATTTTTCGCACTGAACAGGGCCATTTTGGACAGAATTATATACTAATGAGATTCTCATGACCTAAAGCTTTTGTATGTCTTTATTTTCTGTGTACCTAGCCAACTTTGATCTATGTTTAAAAACAATACTTACTTATTTTTCATTGGCACTTAGAATGACTACTCAATTATATCATTTAAATAACATTTCTTTCATTTTTTGTATTAGTATTATTAGGTCAGCCTTTCCAGATGGCTAAATTATTATCCTCATATAAGACATATTGTATAGATAAATAGATGGGTATATAAACTAGATTTATACTTTTGTGTACATTATATACACACCTTCCCTGGTGGCTCAGTTGGTAAAGTATCTGCCTGCAATGTAGGAGACCCAGATTCTATCCCTGGGTCAGGAAGATTCCCTGGAAAAGGGAATGGCTACCCACTCTAATATTCTTGGACCCTGGCAGGCTATATAGTCCATGGGGATGCAAATGTACATTTGTGTTGCATAGATTTATTTATTTGTGTACACTTTGCTATACATATTTTCTGAGAGTTTCAGCTTTTCATATCATACTTATATTAAGTTGTTCATAATTATATGTCTATTGCTAATTTGTAATATAGAAGTTAAAATAATTTAGTTACTATGCTATCCTATTCATATAGTTTCATTTGTATGTTGAAACTCGTTAAATATGTGTCTGATCTGAGCAGATGGAAATATCAATGGTTAAGCGAGTTAAAGCCGTGTGCACACTGACACAAGAGATTTGATTCCCCTGAATCTTTGTGCATTATTTCCTGGTACCATTCAACTGAAATGCTAACTTTTTTTTTTTGTAATTAATTTATTTTTTATTGGAGGCAAATTATTTTACAATATTATATTGGTTGGTTTTGCCATACATTGACATGAATTCGCCCCGGGTTTACATAAGTTCCCCCTCCTGAACCCCCCTCCCACCTCCCTCCTCCCTTTATCCTCCCTCTGGGTCATCCCCACATGCCAGCCCCGACCATCCTATAACATGCATTGACCCTGAACTAGTGATTCATTTCACATATGACAACATACGTGTTTCAATGCCATTCTCCCAAATCATCCCACCCTCACCCTCTCCCACAGAGTCCCAAAGACTGATCTATACATCTGTGTCTCTTTTGCTGTCTCGTATACAGGGTTATCATTTGCATCTTTCTAAATTCCATATATATGCGTTAGTATGCTGTATTGGTATTTTTCTTTCTGGCTTACTTCACTCTGTATAATAGGCTCCAGTTTCATCCACCTCATTAGAACTGATTCAAATGTATTCTTTTTAATGGCTGAGTAATATTCCATTGTGTATATGTACCAAAGCTTTCTTATCCATTCGTCTGCAGATGGACATCTAGGTTGCTTCCATGTCCTGGCTATTATAAACAGTGCTGCAGTGAACATTGGAGTACATGTGTCTCTTTCAATTCTGGTTTCCTCGGTGTGTATGCCCAGGAGTGCGATTGCTGGATCATATGGCAGTTCTATTTCCAGTTTTTTGAGGAATCTCCACACTGTTCTCCATAGTGGCTGTACTAGTTTGCATTCCCACCAACAGTGTAAGAGGGTTCCTTTCTCTCCACATCCTCTCCAGCATTTATTGCATGTAGACTTTTGGATAGCAAACTTTTATATCAGAGTTGTTCAAAACCATGTTTGTAAGATGACTGTTTGGAATAGAGTGAGTGAGAACTGGAGCATAAATCAGGAAAAGATTCAGTAACTTTTCTTCCATCTTTGCCTCTCACTCTGCCTTCTCTTTGTTCTCTCCAGCTTTCTTATTCCAGCTCTCTTTTTTTTTTTCTTTTGTTTATTTTTGACACTGCAAGGGAGTAACAAAAGGAATAGTGGTGGTCTTGAAATTGGATAAAATATCGGTATCTGCTATTGATTTGGTTGACTGTTCTGTAGACATTTAATAAGTAGTTCTTTTCATGTGATGGGCAGCACAACGGATGTTGAATTTTTAAACTCTCTAAGGCAAATGAGGAAAATGAATTTGGGGTTATACAGAAGCCGTAAATGGTTCTAGGTCCTGCAGAAGAATGTAAACTGGGAGTAAAGTCTACATTGTAACAGTGCAGAGGGATATTTTATGGGGCTGCCAAGCTAAGGTGAACATTGAGCTCTAAAGAGTATTGTCAGTGTTGCTTATATATTATCTGATTCAGCTGAAGAAGAAACATTCCTAGTTTTTGTTTGCAGGATACTTTTAGATATTTTATTAGTATCAGTTCAGTTCAGTTCTGTTGCTCAGTTGTGTCCGACTCTTTGCTACCCCATGAATCACAGCACGCCAGGTCTCCCTGTCCATCACCAACTCCCGGAGTTCACTCAAACGCATGTCCACAGAGTCGGTGATGCCATCCAGCCATCTCATTCTCTGTCGTCCCCTTCTCCTACTGCCCCCAATCCCTCCCAGCATCAGAGTCTTTTCTAGTGAGTCAACTCGTTGCATGAGGTGGCCAAAGTATTGGAGTTTCAGCTTTAGCATCAGTCCTTCCAATGAACACCCAGGACTGATCTCCTTTAGAATGGACTGGTTGGATCTCCTTGCAGTCCAAGGGACTCTCAAGAGGCTTCTCCAACACTACAGTTCAAAAGCATCAATTCTTCGGCGCTCAGCTTTCTTCACAGTCCAACTCTCACATCCATACATCTCCATGCAAATATTCCAAATTTTTCCTCCTTGATTTTGCCTCTCTATTCTCAGGATTTGTATTTTTGCTTTACATGAATTTGCAAGTGTTTTATGTGAAACTTTTGACTCACACAGAAACACAATTCCTAGGATATCAAATTAAGAAACCAGATTTGTGAAGTAACAGTCGTTAATGCAGAGATGATGTCTGAAAAGTCACAACTGAATAATCCAAGACATAAATAATCAAAGATATAAAGTATTTTCTTACAGGGAAGAATTTAAACAGAAGGCAATTTAAAAAGAATTTCTGCTCATTATTATAGATTCTATGTGTACATGGAATCTTTCAGAAAATAATTATCACATTGAAACACTAAATTATTTCTTGTTTAAGCTGACAGCATATATATGTAATATATATTAATGTGTACATATATATATATAATTTCAAGAAATCCATGATAAATGATCAATGTTAAGAGAAAAACCAAAGATAAACCTAGCCATAATTTAAAGCTGCTGTTTTTCAGCTCTGAATTGAGGATAGTGCTCTAAGAACCCTATCCTCAATTTACCAAGTGTTTTAGTGTCGGAAACACTGAAGCTTCCGTTTCCTTTGTGTTCAGGCCTCTTCCCTGGTTTAGCATTAGTCTAACTGTAACAAGAACCAAGTGTGCTCTAGGGGCTGAGGGGATCCACTGCACTAATTAGACAGTGGACAAAAGGTTTTGGGGAAAGCGTTTGTAACACTGACCAGTGTGAAGGACAGAAATTTTTTTCCTTTGATGTTCATCGGTAATCTAGAGGCTAGCATTTGTAATTCGTTAAGAGTTCAATTCCTACATTCTTTAGTATAGATAAAGTTAGTCCCAGATAAGTTAGTTAATTTGATATGAAGTTTAAATGCCTCATTTATAGTATCCAGATACTTTAGGATTTATTCCATCAGTAGTAGAATAGAAATATTTGGGGGCCTTCCAAAATAAAATCTACTGATTCCTGTTAAAAATTATCCCTGGCGTGGATCCTTGAGGACCCTTGTTATACCAGTTCTTTATGGAACATATTAAGTATAAAGTAGGTCTATCTTGAACTCTTTCCAAAGAGGTTAATCGCCTCATTATAAGGTAATTTTACCTGGAGAGTAATCCTCCTGCATGGCTAATTGGAACTAATTAGATGCTCTCCATTGCTTCTTGCTCCACCTAAGCATTAGTTACTAATGCTTTTCCTTTTGGAATACATGTTCTTATATGGATATGTTCAGCATTATTTTCTGACTGAATATAATTAATTCTAAAAGATTAACCTTGAATGGCAGACTTACTTTTTTTTAAAGAAAGGTTTTCTCACGTAACATTTTTCTTTGGAGAGAAAGATGATATTCTCAAATATGCAGCATCTTGAAGTTTGTGTTTTCTGCTTTGTATTTCTGCATGACCAATATTTTCACAAAGTGGGGAATCTTATTTAAGTCACCCTCATTATTCTATGTACTAGCCCTAAAATATGAAGAACAATATTTCCTTAATGGATAAATTTCTGAGGAGACTTAGAAATTAGAAGTACAAAAAATCTTGATTTGTTATGAATTTTTAATTTTAACTTCTTAGAGGTTGTCTCCCTCTCTACCTCGGCTTCTATCAAGGAAAATAGCAAGCATGGTGTAACTTTATTGTATTTTTTAAGATTTTGTTTGGCAAACACTTACAAGGGGCCAAAATATGCTAAGAATTGCCAAGGTATTCTCTTTGCTATTGCTCCACAACAAGCTTTTTGCCACCATAAGAGTTCAGTTTCTTCCCTTTTCCAATAACATTGTTCCTGTGTTGTTGAAGCCCTCACTAGCAGGATCGTAAGGCTTGGCAGTGTCCTGTCTCTTCCAGGTTCTTTTCAACCTTCAGTTCCAAGGCAGTTGTCACATATTTTCTGTTTTGCTGCCTTTCACTTCCACATATCAAAATCTCTTTCCTTTACTATTGCTAAGCAATAAACTACTTGAAGGCTTGGCAATGTAAAACAACAGTTTTGTTATATGTGTAGCTTCCATGGGTCAGCAGTACAAGCGGGATGAAGCAAGGATGGCTTTTCTCTGCTTCACCATGTCTTGGTCTTCAGCTGGGAAGACTCGCCAGTTGGAAGTGATTTGATAGCTAGCAGATGGGATTGTGGCTTCCCTGGTGGCTCAGTGGTAAAGAATCCACCTGCCAGTGCAGGAAACACAGGTTTGGTCCCTCACTTGGAAAGATCTCCTGGCAGAAGAAATGGCATCCCACTCCAGTAGTCTTGCCTGGGAGATCCCATGGACAGAGGAGCCTGGTAGGCTGCAGTCCATGGGATCACAAAAAGTCAGACGCGACTTAGTGACTAAACAATGGAGCATGTCTGGTGGGTGATGGCAGGTGTTGGCTGAGACCTTATCTGAAGCATTTACTAGTCAGTGTTCTCCATAGAAACAGAACCAGTATATGGTATCAACCATATGACTATAGTGACCTGAAAAGTCCCAGAATTTACCTTCTGCAGTCTGGAGACCCAGGCAATCAGTGGTGTAATTCAGTCTGAGCCAAAGTCTCAGAGGAGCAGATGGTGACAATCTCAGTTTGAAGGCCAGAGAAGATGAGATAAGATGTCCTAGGTCAATCAGTGAGGCAGGGGAAAAAGGGCAAATTCCTCTTTCCTTTGCCTTTTATTCTATTCAGGTCCTTCACAGTATGGATAATGGCTACCCACGATGGGGAGAATACCTTACTTTACTGAGTCCACCCATTCAAATGCTAGTCTCATCCAGAAACACTATCACAAACACACCCAGACATGATGTTTAATTGGAGCACCCTGTGACCAAATTGTCACATGAAATTAACTATCACCAGTACCTACAAATGACTTCTCCCTGTGGCCTGGGCATTTTCAGAGTCTGGTGGTCTAGGACAACCTGCCATGGAGCTGCTACCATGGCAGCTCAGGCCTCCAAAAGTTAGTGTCCTGAGAAGACAGGGAAAAGCTGTATCACTTAATTTGGAAGTCACAGAGTTTCATGTTCACTGTACTTTTTATTGACTGAAGTAGTCAAAGGCTTAGTCAGATTCAAAGGGAGGGGACATTGATATCTTTCCAGAGGAATAATGAAATATGTTCTGTAACCTTCACAAAAGGGATTCAATGATGAAGAATACTAAGGTCTTGCTTCAAAGCGGCTTAGAGTTTAATGGGAAAAATATCACAACATACCATTTAATAAAAGCTACTATTTATTTAGGAATAACACTTTCACATTATTTCTTGTTGCTGTTGTTCGGTCTCTCAGTCATGTCTGACTCTGCAGCTCCATGGACCACACGCAGCCTGCTAGGTTTCCCTGTCCTTCACTATCTCCTGGAGTTTGCTCAAACTCCTGTCCATTGATTTGGTGATGCCATCCAACCACCTTGTTCTCTGTCACCCCTTTCTCCTCCTGCCCTCAATCTTTTCCAGAATCAGAGTCTTTTCCAGTGAGTCAGTTGGCTCTTCACATCAGGTGGCCAAAGTGTTGGAGCTTCAGTTTCACCATTAGTCCTTCCAATGAATATTTATGGTTGATTTCCTTTAAGATTCACATCATTAAATTGAGTTTAACATATGATATCTTCTTTAATCCTTAAAGAAAGGCTGCTGTGTAACTATTACTGTCTTTATTTTGTAGTAGTAGTGGACGTGTAGTAGACATGGTTACTGTCCATAAAACACTTCCTATTAGGAGAACCAAAGCTCATGCCCTTCAGACATAAGCATAGTCAGGAGTAAATGATGTCTCCACACTATCTTCATGCCCTGCCCTTGTTCCTATGGCACTTACTTTCTTTTGGTTCTTGGCTTAGATCTTCTGTTGGAATTCCCAATTGCCTTCTTCATTTTCTGGATCCCCTACATCTGGTAACATTTCAGTAGTCTTAATGCTGATTGTGTTTCACTAATACCAGTTACTGCTAACCATGGTTGCTGAGTTTGAAACCTGTCCCAGGTACTCAGATCTTCACTGTGCTTATTAGGTGCCTATAATTTGCTAAGGATTGGTGAGGGTGACAAAGGGAATGCTAGATTTTACATACAATCTTTTTTAGATAGGTTATATAAATAACATGGACACTGTTTCATGTCTATATACAGAACTGAGATGACCTGGTTTGGAAAACAGGCTATTGTAACTTAAAGGACAACTTAAATTTTAAGAGCAAATTGTTATTTTGGAGAAATTACTGGCACTTTATCCCAAACTCTATTGGGATAATGACTTGTATCTCAGAACTTCTGAAGAAGGAACAACTACTTTAATGATCCTCTTGTCATCATTAAATAATGAATAAATTCTGAGAGTCTTTCCAGAAACTTCTTTGAGAGTGATCTTTTTATTTTTTTCAGTTTTATTTATCTATTTATTTATTTGCTTTACAATATTGTATTGGTTTTGCCATACATTGACATGAATCTGCCCCGGGTGTACATGTGTTCCCCATTCTGAACCCCCCTCCCACCTCCCTCCCCATCCCATCCCTCTGGGTCATCCCAGTGCACCAATCCCCAGCACCCTCTATCATGCATAGAACCTGGATGATATGGGAGAATGGCATTGAGAGTGATCTTTTTAAAAAGTTAACCCACCTTCCTTTATCAAGCTCATTAATTTCTCAAATCCCGACTAGTTTATAAGGCCCTCCGAATTTGTTTCTTGGCCAGACTTTTGACATTTTCTCTGTCTTTTGCTGTTTTTGCATCTCTGTGCCTTTTAGATTGTCTGTTTCTCTTCATTAGAATGATACTGACTGAGTTACTGCTTCCTGTGGATGGTTCTCTCTTGTTTCACTTGACTGGGTTTTAGGCTCCTGAACTACCTTATACTTTCCTTTTTGTATATTTTTTAGAGGATGAATCTTTTGTGTGTTTTTTATTTCTTGAAGAATTTTGATTTAACTTCCAGGCCCTTCCTTTTTCCAAACTGTATTTTAGTGCATCTTCTACTTTGGGAGATAGTGAATGACAGGGTAGCCTGGCATGCTGCAGTCCATGGGGTCACAAAGAGTTAGACATGACTTAGCAACTGAACAACAGCAACTACTTCATGTTAAGATTAGGGAAGAAGGGGTCACAAATCTCAGTTATTAAATTTCAGAATACTTGAAGTTCATGTCAGAGATAAAAAAGTTTGACAATAGATTTTAAAATTTCATAATCCTGGCTTGTGAATATCAACAGTGGAAGCCTGAAGGACTCAGGGCATGATATTTATGTTGTAGTCATAATTCTGATATTGCAGAATCTCTGAAGTGATCTGAAACAACAGAAAAGCTTTATTTAAAAATATGTAGTTTTATGGCACTTCAAAGCAATTTAACAATAAAGAGCAATGTACTTAGGAAGCTAATGTTGGAGTTGGTTGTGCCTGGGAAAGAACGACAATTGCATTAAGCCATGAAAATATTAAGAAATAAAGGAAGCTCTTACTGATTGCTATTTCCAATGTGCTTTAGTTGTTAAAATTTTCTAGTTTTACTTCTTAAATATAGTTATGGTTGTTAAATAATTCCAAATTTTCAGTTTTCAGACTTCAGTTTTTTAATGTAAGCTTCATCATATACAACACCTAATAAATTTTTTATGCTGAATAAAGACTACTAATGTAGACACACGTGCATGACTTTTAACCAAGTCAGTCAGAGGTTTATTTTCTTTTGATGAATGTTTTTACAAAATTTGATTTGTATTTTGTGTTTCTAACTATTTTTTAAAGTTGTAAAATACATATAGCAAAATTATACTGCTTTAATCACTTTTATCTGTACAGTTTAGTGTCATTAGGTACAGTTACATTGCTGTGCAACCATTCCAATTACTTAGTCATGTCCAACTCTCTGCAACCCCATGGACTGTGACCCACCAGGCACCTCTGTCCGTGAACTCTCTAGGCAAGTACACTGCAGTAGGTAGCCATTCCCTTCTTAAGGGGAACTTCCTGACCCAGGGATTGAATCTGTGTCTCCCACATTGTAGGCAGATTCTTTACTCTCTGAGCCACCAGGGAAGCCCTTACCACCATCTATCTCCAGAACTTTCCTTCCTTCTCAAAGTAACGCTCTGTACCCATTGAAAAATAATCCCCTTTCTCCCCTTTCTCCAGTCCCTGGTAACCACCATTCTACTTTCTGTCTGTCTGATCTGACTATTGCATGTAAGGGGAACCATACAATATCTGTCCTTTTGTGACTGGTTTCTTTTGCTTAGCATAATATCTTCAAGGTTAATCCATATTTTTGGATTGTAGCATTTTTGTAGTGTATTGCAGTCAGAATTTCTTTCCTTTTTAAGGCTGAATAATCTTCCATTGTGTATATATACTACAGTTTGTTTATTCATTCCTTTGTTGATGGATATCTGGGTTCTTTTCACCTTTTAGCTATTGTGAATAGCGCTGCTCTGAATATTGGTATATGAATATCTGTGCAAAGCCTAAGCTCATTTATAAAATTACTTTTAAGCTGCCTGAAAACTTTAAAGGAGTTACAATCAGCATTAAAATAATTTTATTCTATAAAAGATGATAGGGCCTAGCATAGCTAGATCCTCAAATAATTAGGTAAATGTGGATCTTCAAATGATTAAGTAAATGTGAATTCTTTGGGTCTCATTTTTTCCAGCTCTCTCTCTGTCTCCTCTGTCTTTGGTGTGCAATGACTCATCTCTGAAAATTATTCTAAGTGCTGAGAGAAAACTTGAGTATAAGTTTCTAAGAAACTGCTGCTGCTGCTAAGTCACTTCAGTCGTGTCCGACTCTGTGTGACCCCATAGATGGAAGCCCACCAGGCTCCCCTGTCCCTGGGATTCTCCAGGCAAGAACACTGGAGTGGGTTGCCATTTCCTTCTCCAATGTGTGAAAGTGAATTTACCCTATAACTAAAATGTTAGAAGTGTTCCATGTGTATACATCAAATATATATAATTCTCTTAGGCAAATATTGACTCTCGAAAAATTAATCACTTCTTAGTTTATGGCTGAATGTTTTAATATTCCAAGAATCTTATATATCTTATTCAGTAGAGAATTAAAGATTTACACAGTTACAGTCTATTGATAAAAGCAAAACGATTACTACCAAATTTTAAAAAGTTCCACAATTTTAACACAAATGCCCTTAATACAGTTTCATATTTTTCCTTTTTTTTTAAATTTATCTTTAATTGAAGGATAATTGCTTTACGATATTGTATTGGTTTCTGCCACACATCAGCATGAATCAGTCATAAGTATGCATATGTCCCCTTCCTTTTTTACCTCCATCCGACTCCCACCACATTCTACCGCTCTCAGTTGTCACAGAGGGATTGAGTTCCCTGTGTCATACAGCAGATTCCCACTAGCCATCTATTTTGCATATGGTAATGTACCTGATTCCATGTTACCCTCTCCATTCAGTGTGTGTGTTAGTCACTTAGTCATGTAGCATGAGAGAAATGTTTATTCCAGGTCTGTAAAATAAAAGTGCTTGGAAAATAAATGAGGTTAATAATTAAATATCCTCCCTGCCCTTGAAAAGCCTCTAAGGCAGTGGGGAAGACAAACCAAACATGTAATCACAATAAAATGTGGTAAAAACTATCGCTAAAGTTAACTGCAAAATTGAGTGCAGTGTGCTACTAGGAGGAAGTGTCTGGTTCTGTCAGAGGTAAGAAGGAAAGAGGATATTACCCTTAAAACTTAGTCTTCTCCATAGCCGCGCCCACTGCTTACAGCATTGTCACTAAATTCCTTCTCTGAAAGTCACACATATCCCTTCTGCTCATGGTGTGATTCTGAAACCACCATCCTGAAAGGCAAGAGCTCAGGAAAATGTGGTCTCCCACTGTGGGGATAGGTGCCCACTTAAAGCCTGGGAAGCGCTACAGATAGAAAGAAAGGGAAATGGAAGTTGATCCCCAGACTCTGCCAAAATCTAAATGTATTGTAAAAGTGAGTTGGGCTGTTCATGGACTTTAGGATACTTAGTTCACTTTTTCAGGTTTCAGAAGTCAGATATGTCTAAATTTCTGTGATTCTCATCATCTTCTATTACATGTGCTTAATGATGTAACAAAATACTTAAAGATAGTGTGAAAAAACCTTACATAATAAAACCTGTTCATAATACAAGTGGTCAGTCCCACATTTATCAGCTTTGTAACTTTAAATTTTTACTTGTCCCTTTATCTCTAGGCAGGGCACATGCCACTTATGTCACCCTTCTACTTTGCTGAAAAGTTCGTTATTTACTGTGACAGCATAGTTTGTTTTGGATTATTTTTACACATAGACATATTCAGTTCTTTACATGTATTTTTTACATATTTTCATCTTGCTATTGTTACATTTTTCCCTTATCTAATTCATTTTGCTTTAGTTTTTAAGGCATATTCAAATTACAGAGGTCATTTGGAATTTTGATAATAACTTCTGAATGCAGAAACATTCATGTCCTTTAATTCATGTGTTCTGTGAATTTATGAATATAACTATAGTTATATTCATACTCAGTCACTTTACATTTATTGGCATTTTTACATTTCAAGCTAGATGTTTTAGCCAGTTTTGTATTATCAAAGCAGTATTCAGATTTATATAAACTAGCTGAAACAGTTACATGGCATGCATAAGAATACAAAGTCTAATAAATACTATATTGTTTCTCTTTATTATTTTTTCATTATTAATTAGAAAAATTATTTCATTAAGAAGAAATACCATGAATTGCTATGAACACAACATAATATCACATTTGTTAGTACCCATCTTATATTCTCATAGCCTCGTAGTTACAAACCTGATAAGTTATATTCTGTTCTAACCATGTACTATAATAAAACTAATCACAAATGGCTTAAAGGCTCCACTATGTTCTAGTTATGCTACCAAATGGTTTTTCTATATTATTTTATTTAATCTACACACAAACCTATGACATTGGGGCTATCATTATTCCCACCCTTTTTGGAAAATAGAGTTAGAATTATAAGGAACTTGCTTAATTTACATATTTAGCAAGTCACAAGCCTTCTGTTCTCATGAACAGTCATTTAATACATATCTACTAACCAGAAAATATTTTTATTGCTCAGGGTAAGAGATGAGTTTGATACCTTTCCAGCGACATGGAATCTATGGCTAAGTAGTGGCTTCCCAAGTGGCTCACTGGTAAAGAATCCCCCTGCCAATGCAGGAGATTGCAAATTTGATCCCTGAGTCAGGAAGATTCCCTGGAGGAGGACATGGCAACCCATTCTAGTGTTCTTGCCTAGAAAATCCCATGGACAGAGGAGCCTGGTGGTCTACAGTCCATGGGATCGCAAAGAGTCAGACATGGCTTAGCAACTATGTACACACATGGGGAAAATATTTACCATACTATGAAATGAATGCAGTAATCACATCATACCTAAGTATATGAAGGCGAAGATATTTTCATGTGGTAGCACAAGGGAAGGCTTTGTAGAAAATGTAATTCCTGAACATGGTTCTGAAAGATGATTCTGGAGTTAACAGAAAAAATATAATATGTTAAGGTAAAGAGGCATAAAATACACCCATATGTAGTGGGGCTTCCCTGGTGGCTCAGAGGATAAAGAGTCTGCCTGCAATGCAGGAGACCCGGGTTCGATCCCTCGGTTGGGAAGACCCCCTGGAGAAGGAAGTGGCAACCCACACCAATATTCTTGCCTGGAGAATCCCATGGACAGAGGAGCCTGGCGGGCTACAGTCCACGGGGTCACAAAGAGTCGGACATGACTGAGAGACTTCACTTTTACTTTATGTAGTGGGAACCATAAATAGTTTCAGATGGATGGATGGTTGGATGAATGGATGGATGGATGGATTGGTAGATAGATGAATTTGAAATATAAAAAATGGAAAATTGAAGGGTATTTGTTGATCATACTCTGATCACAAAGAACTTGGATAGTGCCACTGGAAACTGGGACTTTATACCCTTGAGGTAATATGAAACAATAATAGGGTTTACAACAAGGATATAGACTAAGGAAATGGATTTTTGAAAAAGGAGCTAATGTTATCAAACTTAGTAATTGATATGGCTGTGAATATGGACTTGAAGGAAATAGGGAATGAAAATATTTGAATATTTGAATGAAGGCAGAATGGTAGCAATACCAACCAAGAGGGAATATAGGAAGGAGAGGTGGCATGTGGGAGGAAGATTATGAATTTGATTCTATGCTTGCTGAATGTGAGATATCTGTCTATGAAAAAAACAGATCAGTTCCATAGACAGTAGATCATTTTACTGGCCTGGCATTATGTGGAGTGTCTGGGATTGAGATGAAGAGCTATTAAAAGAACCATTCTTGCTGCATCATCTATAAAGTGGAGCATTGGTGAAATCCAGATTAGTGATAACTCTGTCATTTGACTGGGTTTGAATACTTTGAACTATACTTGTTATAATAAGTGGCTTTTTGAAGGCACTGACTTAAAGTCATTAGTGAATTATTAATGTATTTTCACATATTATAAGATAAAATTATATTACATATAAGTCTAGTAATATATGTAATTATATACATTATTAATTATTAGTTTTAGAAGAGGCATTTATGTAGATTGTTTTATTTATTTGCTTATTTAGGCTATTTTTTCAGAAATATTATTTATTATTAGCTTATTAAAGTGTGTATTTAATTGATTTTGGATAAGAAATTTAAGAATCTATCTTTATTGTGACCCTCATAGAAAACTTCATTTTGTTAGAACTCCTGGAATTAAGTTTAAAGTTCACATTCTTACATAGTTTCCTTTCCATAGAGTCTTAATTCCAGAAAGGAAGATAGAACATCCTTATCATAACAAGTCTTGAACTGATTCTTTAAAGAAGTTGAAAAATCAAACCAGCAGAGGGCGGTGGCCCACACACGCTCAGCCATTGCAGCAATCCTTGTCATCGAGACAAGGCAGGGAGTCCTTTCTTAATAAGCTCACTGGCAAAGTAATTGTTTTGCAGAGAGTTTTGTTAGCACCAGAAGGTAGATATTTATACCAGTAGTCCTTCTCTTGTGTAAATATGCATCTTTTTTTAGCAAAGTTGTATTTGAACACTTGAGAGTTGGTTATAAAAAGTCAAAATCTGAGCAATCTGTGTTGAGAGGTCAAAGGACATTTGTGTACCCTAGTCCTGCTAACCAGCTAAGGAGGTTTTGATCACATTTGATAGACAGGACCAGATTTAATCTGATGTGGAAAGGATGTTACTTAAGGCAAACTGAATGTCAAAGTTTTGATACTTTCTTAATTGTAGCATTACAAATTTTAAAAAGTCCAAGTGTCTGTAGCAGTTGTCTAATTGAAACTGAGGGCATTCTAAGAAAAAATATTACTTAAAAAAATTCTTAGATAATTAAAGACAAATAGCATTACTATGCTATAATACATAAATTATTTCTAAGATTTTTTTCAACATCCCTCCCCTCCTGGGCTTAGGATATTTAATGATCTTGCAAAAATATTATCTTTTAAATATTAGAAAATGTAATATTATATTTCTTTAAAAAGCATTTTAGCTAATTTCATATTTTACATATATTTATTATTATTTTCTTAAATGTTCCATTTAGATAAGAAAATAAAGAAAACATTTTTTTTTTAAGCTCAAAGTAGCTTTTTAATGTGCATACTTTATTGGCAACTGTGTATTTTTGGTAATTGCTTAATAATATTAATTTGTTTTTAATGATGCTGGCCCTTTTAAGTCTCTTTACTAGCACACATTGATTTCTTGTTGTTGTTACATGCAGCATACTTTTAAACTGTGTACAATTAAATACATGCTCTATCTGTTGAGTTTCTGAAATCTGTTTACTTTTAAAAGCTGTTGTGAAATATGTTTGCTTCATATGTTATAAAGAAAGGTTAAAATTCTCTTTTCTACTTTATGATCCAACACAGTGAAAGTGTAGTAAACTGTTTAGAAACCTGCAGGAAGTTAATTTTAATGTTTAATAGTGTGAGGGGGTCCAGCCTCTTTTCTTCATTTGATGAAGCTTGTAACAATTTTGTTTGCCAAGATGATGATTATTTAATAAAGTGACAAACTGTCCCACTGATAGGATACATTAATTTGCCTCTAAAGCTGTTCCCTGTCCTTCATAAGAAGGTGATAATTAGGTTTTCAGATTAGAATAAAATAATCATGTCTGTTATATAGATGCATGTTAAAATATATTTAATCCTTTATACAATCTTGAAACAATTAGAAGCTGTAAAATATTTTTCTGTGTGAACTTTTAGGCGAATACAGCCAATATACCAAGTTAATTTTAAGCTAACATTACTCTTTGGAAGGTTAACAATTGGAAAAAAAATGTAAGAGGTGATTAACTTTTTAGGTAAAGCAATAGTATTAGGCTTTGCTGGAACATCACCTAATAAAACTACACTCATTCATATCCTGATTTAATTTCTTTCTCTGTCCACACAGATCTTGCAGTTTAATCTTTCAGAAGTCACACAGAATCAGTTTGTGCATACATATTAACATCCTCAATTTCTAATGTTGTTGAGGGCTTAAATTATTGTCAGATACTGTAAATGATTATATTTCATTTTTAACTTTATATTACACAAAATTAACTCAGTCCCACAGATATGCACCTGAAAAGTACTCTATGGTGTTTGAATTTCCAACAGTGAAAACAGAATTTATAAAAGCAAAACACTAAGTGATTCTTTTAAAAAGAAAAACTCTTTCATTGCCTTGCACTTCATGATAGCACATTGTCTTAAAGTTCTAAAGCCTCATTTTCTCTAGCTTTAAATAACCAAAGGTAATTTCCTCTTCTTAAAGTTTTCAGAGTATTAAAAACTTTCCTAAATCTATTTCCTGAACCAAGTTGGAGACTGTTCAGTGCACATTCATTTAAAATACCTTTAAATGTTCTGATTCGATTATTTTTAATTGAGTGAAGAATGTTTGGTGTAGCTTTGAGTGTACATCATGAAAGGTTGGGTTTTAGTTAGAAAACATACAGAATTAGCTCCTGTCCAAAGATAATTTGTAGAGAAATGTAAGTAACCAGAAAACCTTGTTACATGTGCTGCAAATGTCATGTACTTTCTTTACGCATGTTATATACAGAATTATGCCATAAATGACGTTATGGTGAGACACTGGCAAGATAAAAGGAGATTTTATTGATAATATGCAAAAATGCCACATCTGTTTTTATTCATTCCACAATTATTTCTTTGAGGGAGCTTTTATACAGCTGTGAAAACCTAGATAATTTTGTACAAAACAATTTGACAAATGTTCATGATTCCATACCAATGAAAGGCATTTTAATTTCATTCTGAATGTTTCAAGCTCTCTAGCACATAGCCAGTAATAAAACTCATATTGAAGTTATTTCTGTGATTTTTAACTTTATTGTTCAGATGATACAAGCAAGTTTTCCTGGTCCTCATTAAGAATTGTTGAGATTCAACAGGGCTTACATGAGAAAAAGTCACTGAGGGTGCAGAAATTTGAAACTGGCATGTGATGTTGTCATAGTGTGTGCACACTGTGTGTGAATTCTGTTTCTGCTTTCTACCAGCTCCGAAACTCTGGGCAAATTATGTAGAATCAGCACCATGTTATCACTTAAAACAACAGAAACAGTTACAGAATAATAATAGAATTCCTAGTTCTCAGGGTTGTTAAAAGATTAAATTGAATAATGCAGAGTATATAGCTAAAGTAATATCACTTTCTTTCCTTTTTATTCCCATCAGAATTTACTATCAATATTATCATTTGAAGTGCATAAGGAATACTGATGTCATAATACAGGGACCAGTAATTCTCTGGAATTTAGGAAGGCAGGTCAGAAATACTAAGTGATTTACAGAAAGTGGAAAATGAAGTAGGAGGTTTTTGAAAAATTTAGTATCTAACAGGTAAATAGCATGGGACTTCCCTGGTGGTCCAGGGGTTAAGACTGTGCTTCCAATGCAAGGAGCACAGGTTTGATTCCTAGTTGAGAAACTAAGGTTCCCACACGTTGCATGGCCAAACAAAAAAAAAGAAAAAGGTAGCATGTGTCTGATAATCACATATGATTTTTCTATGTAATGCAAAAATTACGTGATATAGTAAAAAGAGCCCAGAATTTAGATTACAAAGCTATGTTATTATTCCTGGTTGTGGAAGTTACCTCCTCTATAAACTGGAATGATTTTGATCAGACACGTCATCAGTTTATTGTACCTCTCTGGTGTGATAATGTTCATAAAAACACAGGTTAGCACAAGAATTGGCTCAAGATGATTTTCCAATAAAAATCACGGTCAAAAAGAGAAGATAAATTTGATAGATACATACAGGTGGCACTAGTGATAAATAACACACCTGCCAATGTGAGAGACATAAGGGATATGGTTCAATCCCTGGGTTGGGAAGAGTCCCTGGAGAAGGGCATGGCAACCCACTCCAATATTCTCCTATGGAGAATCCCAGGGACAGAGGAGCCTGGCGGGTTCTAGTCCACAGCGTCACAAAGAGTTGGACATAACTGAAGCAATTTAACCTGCATGTACATAGAGAATGCTGCAGAATTAAGTGGTATCTCTAGATGGAAGAGCATTTTCAGAATATCCTTCCCTCCTGAAAGGCAGCACAAGATATAATCACTTTCTAGTATAGCCAAACAAGATAGATCAAAGATTGGAAAACTATGGTGCCCATACAAATTCCATTTCTCAGCTTGCTTTGTGACAAAAAGTTTTTTTGGAACACAGCCAATTTTCTGGGTTTTCCTGCTGTCTATGCCTATGTTCAAACCACATGGGCAGAGTTGAATTGTGACAGAGACCATGTGATCCACATAGCCTAAAAAGTTACTATCAGGTCCTTTACAGAAGAATTTACCCCCTGGAATAGATAGAAAACTATAATTGTGGAGAAAATGTTTAGAAGAGTGAGGGTAGATATCAGAGGATATGAAAGGAGGGGAAAAAACTCCAGTTCTGTACCATAGGGACATAAACAATAGATACAATTGAGAAATACAGGTTTCCCTCACTACCTGAAAATGGGCCATTCTTATGATATCTTTTGTTAAGCCGAAATGGCGTAAAGCTAAGAAGCTTGCTTATGGATACACAAGATAATTCAAGATAAAGTAGAGATGCTCACACGTGCAGTTCAGAACTAAGTTGACTTGCTGCTGAAATTCTGGGTTTACTTCTCAGGGAAGGAGCTTGAATGTGTTACTCTGCTGTGGGGGTGCCTGCTGCTTACTACAAAATCATCCTGAACACTACTTTTGCTTTTCTCCTTTTTCCACGAAAGTGAGGACCCTGTCAGGATTTCTTTAAATTAGGGAAAATAAATAGTCTTTCACAAAAGTGAAACGACGTAAAGCAAACTTGCAAAAAGTGGGGGCTTACTTGTACTGTGGATGAAGAATTTAAGTAGGCTTCCAATCTTAAATTTTGTGGAGAAAGAAGTTCTCTGCAAAACGTAATACATTCTAGTTCTGATCCATATGTGTTACACAAAATTGTGAAATAGGACAAAATGTGAATAGATACTCTGTGTTTAGTCTGTGTGTGGCTCAGCTTTTGCTTCTTTGTTAGGAGAGACATTACTTTGCCAACAAAGGTCCGTCTAGTCAAGGCTATGGCTTTTCCAGTGGTCATGTATGGATGTGAGAGTTGGACTGTGAAGAAAGCTGATCGCCGAAAAATTGATGCTTTTGAACTGTGGTGCTGGAGAAGACTCTTGAGAGTCCCTTGGACTGCAAGGAGATCCAACCAGTCCATTATAAAGGAGATCAGTCCTGGGTGTTCTTTGGAAGGACTGATGCTAAATCAGAAACTGCAATACTTTGGCCACCTCATGCGATGAGTTGACTCACTGGAAAAGATTCTGATGCTGGGAGGGATTGGGGGCAGGAGGAGACGGGGACGACGGAGAATGAGATGGCTGGATGGCTTCACCTACTCGATGGAGGTGAGTTTGAGTGAACTTCGGGAGTTGGTGATGGACAGGGAGGCCTGGCATGCTGTGATTCATGGGATCGCAAAGAGTCCGACACGACTGAGCAACTGAACTGAACTGAACTAGGAAAGGCAGCGCATACCAGAAACGTTCAATTTGATCTTAGAAATGGCTGTAGTGATGATGATGGCTATAGTGTCCTCAATGACAAGGACGCACTCCGGAATCTGCCAGCCTAGATCTCAATCCAGGCTCCTTTGTTTACCAATTGGGTGAGCAAGCACCTTAGCCCTCTCTGTACCTTGGTTGCCTTCTCTGTAAAAAGGGATGACTGTAGTTCCTTCCTTGAGAGTAGGAAGCAGTGTATGAGTTAATGTAAAACTCAAAGAACTATGACTGGAATGTAGTAATCACAGTATGCATAAGCCATTGCTACTTGTGTTTACATGCACATGCATATATTAGTTTATATTAAATGGTACCATTTCTATTTACTATTTATGATTTACATTGTGCAGTGTGAACTCAGTCAGTCTCATAGGTCTCTGGTTTAATTCTACCTTCATATCGATATATCTGTTTGGACAAATGGAATCTTATCTGAAAATTTCAGTCAAGAAAGTGTATTACAAAGTGATTTGCAAGCAATAATTATGTAAATGTTCAGTTCAGTTCAGTTCAGTCGCTCAGTCGTGTCCGACTCTCCGCGACCACATGAATCACAGCACGCCAGGCCTCCCTGTCCATCACCAACTCCCGGAGTTCACTGAAACTCATGTCCACAGAGTCGGTGATGCCATCCAGCCATCTCATTCTCTGTCGCCCCCTTCTCCTTCCATCCCCAAACCTTCCCCGCATCAGAGTCTTTTCCAGTGAGTCAACTCATCGCATGAGGTGGCCAAAGTATTGCAGTTTCTGATTTAGCATCAGTCCTTCCAATGAACGCCCAGGATTGATCTCCTTTAGAATAGACTGGTTGGATCTCCTTGCAGTCCAAGGGACTCTCAAGAGTCTTCTCCAGCACCACAGTTCAAAAGCATCAATTTTTCGGCGATCAGCTTTCTTCACAGTCCAACTCTCACATCCATATATGACCATGGGAAAAACCATAGCCTTGACTAGACGGACCTTAGTTGGCAAAGTAATGTCTCTGCTTTTCAATATATTATCAAGGTTGGTCATAACTTCCCTTCCAAGGAGTAAGCGTCTTTTAATTTCATGGCTGCAATCAGCATCTGCAATGATTTTGGAGCCCAAAAAAATGAAGTCTGACACTGTTTCCACTGTTTTTCCATCTATTACCCATGAAGTGATGGGACCAGATGCCATGATCTTTGTTTTCTGAATGTTGAGCTTCAAGCCAACTTTTTAACTCTTCTCTTTCACTTTCATCAATAGGCTTTGGAGTTCCTCTTCACTTTCTGCCATAAGGGTGGTGTCATCTGCATATCTGAGGTTATTGATATTTCTCCCGGCAATCTTGATTCCAGCTTGTGCTTCTTCCCGCCCAGCGTTCCTCATGATGCACTCTGCATATAAGTTAAATAAGCAAGGTGACAATATACAGGCTTGATGTACTCCTTTTCCTATTTGGAACCAGTCTGTTGTTCCATGTCCAGTTCTAACTGTTGCTTCCTGACCTGTATACAGGTTTCTCCAGAGGCAGGTCAGGTGGTCTGGTATTCCCATCTCTTTCAGAATGTTCCACAGTTTATTGTGATCCACACAGTCAAAGGCCTTGGCATAGTCAATGAAGCAGAAATAGATGGTTTTCTGAAACTCTCTTGCTTTCTCCATGATCCAGCGGATGTTGGCAATTTGATCTCTGGTGCCTCTGCCTTTTCTAAAACCTGCTTGAACATCTGGGAGTTCACAGTTCACATATTGTTGAAGCTGGCTTGGAGAATTTTGAGCATATTTACTAGTGTGTGAGATGAGTGCAATTGTCTGATAGTTTGAGCATTCTTTGGCATTGCCTTTCTTTGA
Organism: Moschus berezovskii; assembly: GCF_049115385.1. Classification (NCBI taxonomy): domain Eukaryota; kingdom Metazoa; phylum Chordata; class Mammalia; order Artiodactyla; family Moschidae; genus Moschus; species Moschus berezovskii. Next base: position 29,333,628 of record NC_142462.1, on the reverse strand, counting down.
GTTTGGAATGAAGACTGAACTTTTCCAGTCCTGTGGCCACTGCTGAGTTTTCCAAATTTGCTGGCATATTGAGTGCAGCACTTTCACAACATCATCTTTCAAGATTTGAAATAGCTTAACTGGAATTTCATCACCTCCACTAGCTTTGTTTGTAGTGATGCTTTCTAAGGCCCACTTGACTTCACATTCCAAGATGTCTGGCTCTAGGTCAGTGATCATGTTATCGTGACTATCTTGGTCATGAAGATCTTTACTGTACAGTTCTTCTGTGTATTCTTGCCACCTCTTCTTAATATCTTCTGCTTCTGTTAGGTCCATACCATTTCTGTCCTTTATCGAGCCCATCTTTGCATGAAATGTTCCCTTGGAATTTCTAATTTTCTTGAAGAGATCTCTTGTCTTTCCCATTCTGTTTTTTTCCTCTATTTCTTTGCATTGATTGCTGAGGAAGGCTTTCTTATCTCTCTTTGCTATCTTTGGAACTCTGCATTCAGATGCTTATATCTTTCCTTTTCTCCTTTGCTTTTCGCTTCTCTTCTTTTCACAGCTATTTGTAAGGCCTTCTCAGACAGCCATTTTGCTTTTTTGCATTTCTTTTCCATGGGGATGGTCTTGGTCCCTGTCTACTGTACAATGTCATGAACCTCCGTCCAGAGTTCATCAGGCACTCTATCTATCAGATCTAGTCCCTTAAATCTATTTCTCACTTCCACTGTATAATCATAAGTGATTTGATTTAGGTCATATCTGAATGGCCTAGTGGTTTTCCCTACTTTCTTCAATTTAAGTCTGAATTTGGCAATAAGGAGTTCATGATCTGAGTCACAGTCAGCTCCTGCTCTTGTTTTTGCTAACTGTATAGAGCTTCTCCATCTTTGGCTGCAAAGAATATAATCAATCTAATTTCGGTGTTGACCATCTGGTGATGTCCATGTGTAGAGTCTTCTCTTGTGTTGTTGGAAGAGGGTGTTTACTATGACCAGTGCGTTCTGTTGACAAAACTCTATTAGCCTTTGCCCTGCTTCATTCCGTGCTCCTAGGCCAAATTTGCCTGTTATTGCAGGTGTTTCTTGACTTCCTACTTTTTCATTCCAGTCCCCTATAATGAAAAAGACATCTTTTTTGGGTGTTAGTTTAAAAGGTCTTGTAGGTCTTCATAGAACCGTTCAACTTCGGCTTTTTCAGTGTTACTGGTTGCAGCATAGGCCTGGATTACTGTAATATTGAATGGTTTGCCTTGGAAACGAATAGAAATCATTCTGTCGTTTCTAAGATTGCATCCAATGAACTCTTTTGTTGACCATGATGGCTACTCCATTTCTTTTAAAGGATTCCTGCCCACAGTAGTAGATATAATGGTCATCTGAGTTAAATTCACCCATTCCAGTCCATTTTAATTCACTGATTCCTAGAATGTCTATGTTCACTCTTGCCATCTCCTGTTTGACCACTTCCAATTTGCCTTGTTTCATGGACCTAACATTCCAGGTTCCTATGCAATATTGCTCTTTATAGCACCGGACCTTGCTTCTATCACCGGTCACATCCACAACTGGGTATTGGTTTTGCCTTTGCTCCATCCCTTCCTTCCTTCTAGAGTTATTTCTCCACTGATCTCCAGTAGCATACTGGGCACCTACCGACCTGGGGAATTCCTCATTCAGTATCCTATCATTTTGCCCTTTGATACTGTTCATGGGGTTCTCAAGGCAAGTATACTGGTTTGCCATTCCCTTCTCCAGTGGACTACTTTTGGCTGTGGTCCATGTGATCAGATCAACTAGTTTCCTGTGATTATGATTTTAGTGTGTCTGCCCTCTGATGAAATGTTAGTCGCTATATAAACATTTCTTTGGGGCCTCAATAGATGAAGTGAAGCATAAATACTTTTGTACCAAAGGACAAAATTTGCAATTCTAAGGTTCCGAGTTTATCCTTAATTTCAAAATAAGTATTATCTTAAAATCCATAGTTGAATAGTTTTAAATTCAAATGAGAGTAAAGGTGTTAACATATCCTAGGTAATTATCAGCTGTTTTTTTTTTTTTTTGTTCCAAAAAAATTTTTGACCCTTGTCATTACTGTTTAATAATAAAATACATGTACATACTGATTTACAGTTTTAAATTTCCTTTTTATGCATTATTTTATGTGATCTTGAGTTGTTAAAGCTCAGAGATGTATGTCACGTATGCTCTTTTCTATTTGGCAGGAAATATTGCAAGCATATTGATGGTGATAATTAATATTTTCTAAACAGTCAGAAAACAGGTGTACCTTTCCAAATAGATCTCAAAACAAACTTGTTGAATGACTTCAAAAAGAACTTTCAAAAAAAGTAGAAATAGTCTTGAAAGTCTTCAAATTTTGAATGTTGTTACAAATAATTATGTTAAATTTTTAAAGATAGAAATCATGCTTTATTCATCTTTGTATCTTCTTTATCAAGTGCCTAGTACACAGTAGATATTCAAAGTGTATTGAAGGGTATAAATTTTAAATGTCTCTTGTTACCTTTCAATGGAAGTTTTAATGATCTCTAAATATTTGTGGAATAGAGTTAATGGTAAGAGTAGCTAAGTTCATTTCATATTATTATATAAAAATTACTAGCCTTGGCAATAACCATATTAATACAAGCAGTAAAATATAAAGCAATCATAAATCTGTCCAAAAAGGGCTTTTCTTTAATTTCTTTAATTGGTTTCATCTTGTTTTTGAGTCCGTATTCTCACCGAAAGAGTAAACAATTGGTTTTGTCAATTAAAATGCTTGTCGTTTCTATTAAAAAATTTTTTCTCTTTATTGTATGACATCCCTTACACGCAAAACCTAAATAAAAGCAATACAAATGAGCTTATTTACAAAACAGAAACAGACTCACAGAGAAAGAATTTATGGTTATGGTTACCTGGGGGGAAGAACTGTTAGAAGAGAGAGGGAGTTTGGGATCGACATGTACACACTCCTCACTGCTGTATTTAAAATGGATAATCAACAAGATCCTACTGTATAGCACAGGGAACTCTGTTCAGTGTTACTTGGCAGCCTGGATATAAGAAGAGTTTGGGGGAGAATGGATACATGTATCTGTATGGCTGAGTCTCTTTTCTTTCCTTCTGAAACTATCACAACTTTGTTAATTGGCTATATGCCAATATAAAATAAAAAGTAAAAAAAAAAATTTTTTTTCTCTTTCATTTAGCGTCCCAATTTTTCTAGGTATCAGTCGCTACTCACTGCCTTTGTCCTGCCCATTATCCTTCCCAGAACAGTGTTTGGATACAAAAGGCATAAACCATTTCCTCTTAACACAGAAAAACTCTCTGGTCTCTATCAGGTGGCCTCTATCTCTAATGAAATGCAGCAGAAGTCACTAGGTATCCTAGTGTCTGGTATCCTGTCTGGTATTCTCTGTGGAGATGGCTGATACCTGCTCCTCAGGACCGTGGACTGTGGAATGGCTTTCTTTCTCAGGATTCTGCACTCACTACCAACTTGTCCTTAATCTATGCCTCCTCCTCTTTCATCCTCTTAACACTTTTGAGTCCATGCTTTGGAAGGGCCTTCGAATTCCAAGATGCTTTTTCTCTGCCGTAGTAAGGTCTCTGTCACCCTCGAGGTCTTTCTCCAGATGCATTTGACTGGACACCTCTTTCAGCATTACCGCTTCACTTAGCCTATGCCATGGAGGGCATAGAATTATACAGACATCGCTCCTTCCAGCCACAGATAGGATGTCCCTAGGTTACTCTTAGGTTCTTTGAGTGCCTCATCCTATGTAGGTATCCTCCTTTTCCAACCTGAGGGGTTGACCAGAAGAGTGAGGGAAGCAACGTGTAGACATAATAACTTGTCTTTCCATTGCCAGCATTTTGTCTCTCATCTTGTCACCCACCACTGCAACCCAGTAATAGGAGGGCTTTGCCCTTCTCGTTTAACAGAAATCCCTAATATGTCTCCTTATTCTGCAGTTTCTGCACATTAATTCATTTCAATCTCTGGTACCTATCTCTTGAACTGTAAATCTCTGCTCTGGAAGTACAAAGGCCCTTTGTCTTTCAAGTAGGCCTGGTTTTTTAAAAGGTCAGAAATATGTGTCTTTAGTTGATTACCTGGATAATGCCATCCCCACAATGATATGCATGTTTATGTAATTAGTAGGGGATTCATAGGCATTCATGATTTTGTTATTAACCAGCAAGACAAACATGAATGTAATATTTCAAAAATAAGAAAAACAACTTTGTTGTATCTATGTGGCATAATCATAAAATGTGTTCTTACGTTATTTTGTATTCTATGAAACAATTTATCAAAAATATCATAAAATTACAGTGAGTTATTTTTGCCTTAAAAGTAAACCATACTGAGCTTTGAAAATCAAAGTCCACTAATTTCATTACACAATTCACTCCTTTGTTTACTTTCTATGCTCTGTAGTATGTTTATAAAGTCTCCAATTAGATGGTTTCACTGAATGTTCTCCATGTGAGTCTGGCACAAAACTGGATCAGAATAACTAACTGGGTTGGTTAAACATTTTGATTCAAGAGCCACACACAAATTAAATGTGAATTCTCTTAATATTTTGAAGCTGATATTTCCTTAATTGGCCATGAAAGAAAAGGTTGCAAGAATATCTATTAAGGGAATGTAGATGTTTGAGGGGAGGTTAAATACCATGACAAGATATTTAAAAAATATCTTATGGAATTTGTAATGGTAAAATATGTCAGCTGTGCTCAAGAAAGTGGATGTGGATATTATTGGCAATTGAAAGTAGTAGGTGGTTATTTTAGCTGGAACGCCTCCCAGAGCAGATGGTTTTTTAGGAGTTTTTGAAGGAGAAGAGCAAGGTGGCCTGCCTGCCTGGCATATATTAATTGAGTGCCTGTTCCAAGTGTAGGGGGTGGTTGGAAGAATGTGTGATATCTTGAGTGGGCGAACGATACAAACAGGCATAACTTCAAAATAACCTGAAATTTACATCCCAGAAAGCTCACAGACAATTCACAAAGACAGAGTTACGGCTGTAAGGAATCAGAAAAATGCAAAGTTACACAAACAGAAAGTTAACACCACGTAAGATAGAACTTAGCAAACCATGGTCAATATTTTCACATTTAGCACTTGGCTATCGCTTATCAACAAAAAATAATTTCCCAATTAGGAAATCCTTACTAATATGCCTTCTGAGTTTGAGTTTTAAAAAATCAGATTTCATCAAGCATTTAAAAAATATGATTAACATCTATGATTTCTATTTATACACAGAGATTGTTTGAGAAATGACATGGATTGACTTGTGTAGTCATTATGTTCGTTTTGTGAGTTCACAATGATCCATGCCATCCAGCCATTACTTACAATCTCCATTCTGGTTTAAATAACATTACCCCATGCAAGTACCACTGAAAAATCTAATTCCGTTTCCAGCCTTTCCAGTTAAAGAAACCAATATGTTACATTCAGATTGATTTTCTTAAAAATTGGTTTTACTCATTCACTTGATAGATTCATGGATAAGAATATAGAACTTGGAAACAGACTACCCAGGCTTGAGTCCCAGTCCTGCTTCTTCCTAGTTATGATCTTGGGCAACTTACTTAACTTCTCAGTTTACTAGCTCTCAAAGTATGTATCAAATACATGGATGATAAAATTACTTAACCTTACAAAGTTGTTATGGATACTGAAAACTCAATCTCTGTGCACCAATGCCAAATCAAATATTGGAGACAGAGTTTTGGGTGAAGTCTAGCATTATTGCTTTGCCAGGCAAAGGGGGACAGAGGGACTTGTGCCCTTAAAAACTGTCCCAACCTGTGATGAGGTGGATTTGATGAGGAGTTTTATAGCAATGGTTGAAGGGCAGGGTTGCTGATAAGAATCAATGTGTCCTGGGCCTGCATCCCTTTAATCTGGCCTCTGGTGGTCTCCTGATGATCTGTTTTTTTCAATGTTATCACACTGTGACCTTCTCTATGGAGTGAAGAATGCTTCCACTGGATGGGGTGGTAATTCTATAGAAGAGCCCAAAGATACTGTTATGAGTATCCCCTGAGGTGGAACCAAGACCTTGCCCCAAGACTGCACTATTGTTTCCTGGCTGTTCCTCCCTTGTTTCTGCATCTCCTCCCTTTCCTGGTTAGCAACTGGTTGAACCTGCCCCTTGGAGCTCAGGGAAGGTTATGGAGGCTAAAACTTATTTCCTACAAACGAGAAACTGGGGACACAATAGAGAAAGGCTTTGGTATCCGGGAGTCCCACATGGTCCTGCGTGGCTTCATTAAGAATAAATGTGTAATTATTTGCAGAAGATTTAAAGTGATGTTGGACACCTCTCAAGTGCACTGTGTTTAGCTAAATAAAGGCCATGATCATGCTTAGAAAACTTTAGGACTCTCTGCTGCACAACAGAAAATTGAAAATTCTTAGGCATTCAAGGTCTTCTCAACCAGCCTTTGATTTTCCTGTCTTAACCAACCTTGTTTCCATAGGCAGGTATTCTACTGTCAGTATTCCATTCCTTTTGTATTTTCTTGCTTGCATCTTTTAACCTGTAACTTTACTCAAACTAGGATACTAATCAGCATTCCGATACCATACCCACTCCACTCACAAGCTATATATTAGATCAGGCACAACATTCAGATACCTCCTTTACCCTGTCTCCTGTATAATGGTTTTCTTTTTCACCCTCTCCTGATGTAATTTTCCCCTTCTCAATTCCTCAAACACACATATAACAATGTAGTGTTGGTAATAAATTGTTTTTGTAATTCGTAGTGTCTCTTTAGCTAAGTTGTTAAATTCTTAAAGAGTGTATGTAGCATCAGCACTTAGTGTGTATCCTGGCATGCAAAAGATGCTCCTAAGTATATGGTGAATGAGAAAATGAATATGAAGATAAGTAAATGCATGCATAAATTGGAGTATCCAACAAATGGATTTCTTGTGTTTTAAAGAGATTAGAAGGCCTGAGTTTCTCAGAATTTCAGTATCATTCTGTCAGGTTTAAGAAAATGTCTCTAGTCAAAGCCCACTAAAAATCATATACTTAGTTAAAATTTTCAATGAAAGCACAGAATTAGTGTTGCTTGAGATGACCAAAGTCAGAGAAATGTTCTGATACACACAGAGGCTTTGAAACAGCTAATCGGTTTTATCTTGGAATATGCCAGTGGTTGTGCTATGACATAAGCAACAGTTGCAGCTGTCAACTAAAAAAAGATGCACTTGAGAGTTGTAAGTTAAGTTTTATTTGGGGCAAAATGAGGACTGTAGCCTGGGAGATAGCATCTCAGATAGCTCTGAGAGACTGCTCCAAAGAGACACTGGGAGGAAGGTCAATATATAGATATGAGGAAATGCAAGAACTGAGAACATAAATCTGTTCCTAAAAATATCCACCTATCTAAAGACCTGTCCCACCAGATTCCCTGGAGCACAGAGTGCTTCACTCCACCCTGAACTCCCTCAGTGGGTTTTGAAGGTCAACAGCTGCAACAGCAGTGTTCAGTCTCTGCAGAGGCAGATAGCAAATGCCCTTGTTGTTCAGTCATTGGCAATGCACTTGGCAAGTGCCAATTTGTAGTTGATATGTAAACTACAAATTGGCACTTGATATGTCAACTTCGTCAAATTGACACTTGACCTCATGTCTGGAAAAGCACTAAATCCCTTCATGGTGACTTAAGATCCTCCTGCCTAGCAGAAAACCTCCTGTAAAGCACACACTTGATTACATTGAACTCCCCCTTCTCCAAAATCTTATATATTGAACTTCCTCCCAATGCCTGTTTGGAGCAGTCTTGCTGAGCTTTCTGAGATATTGCTCCCCAGGCTCAGTCCTCATTTTGCCCCAAATAAAATTTAACTCACAACCCTCAAGTTCTGTATCTTTTTTCAGTCAACATAGCCTCTGAATGATTATTAGCATAGGCCTGTTCATATTAAGAAGGGTTTTCATTATTTCAGGCCTGAGAACTGGATGTGTTGGTAGTTTTACTTTTAGTACCCAGTGACTGAGAAAATAATTATACAAAGTAGCATAAATATACCAATGCTTTAAAATGAGTGTATCTTATAATCTAATTAAGATAAGTATCTTTGATAATTATTTGTGTATATAGGTGCAAAATATTTCTAACTTGTTTTCTGGATATGTGAATTTTCAGACCCATTGTAATATACTGATGTATTCTACCCATGATCCATATTTTGAAAGCTACTAGGCTAGAACCTGGCATTAATGAGGTAAAAAAAACCCTGAACTCGCCTATCATTATGGGAGAGACGCTTTTAAAGGCAAAATTTGGTGTGATGCTTACAGGGTATGTGACTTTCTTCTTTGACTGGTGGTGAGGTAACAGGGCGGTATTCCAGGAATCTTTTGTTCATTGTGTTCAGCTTGAAGTTACTATCCTCCACCTGGGTGGGAGCCTTAGTTCCTACAGAAGAACTCAAAGATAATGTCATGTGTATATATATATATATATATATATATAGGTGTTTCTTCAAGAAGAACCAGGACCCTGCCCCAAGGCTATAATTGACCATTTCTCCTTTGTGTCTGTATTCCCTTGCCTTTCTGATCAGCAACTGTTTGAATCACCCCCTTTAGAATGCAGGGGAGGCCAAGGGGAATGGATGGAGCCTGTTTTCTGCAAACAATAAACAGGAGACATGGAAAGAATTTGTACCAGGGTGGGCCCTACAGACCTCTGCTCCATCACATTAGTTTCTGGTGTACAGCAAAGTGATTCAGTTTTATACACATAAATACACATATATTTCAGATTCTTTTCCATTATAGTTTATTAAAACATAGTGGATATAGTTCCTTATTCCATACAGGAGGTCCTTGTTGTTTATCTGTTTTATATATAGTAGTATGTATCTGCTAATTTAACACTTCTAATTTATCCCTCCCACCATTTATCCCCTTTAGTAATTGTTTTTTTGTGTCCATGAATCTGTTTGTCTTTTATAAATAAGTTCATTTGTATTTTATTTTTAGATTCCACATATAAGTGATATAATATCTTTGTCTGACTTCATTCAGTATGATAATCTCTAGGTCCATCCTTGTTGCTGCAAATAGCCTTATTTCATTCTTTTTATGACATTCTTATCTGTTGTATAAATATACCGTATCTTCTTTATCCATTTATCTGTCAATAAACACTTAGGTTGTATCCATGTCTTGGCTATTGTAATAGTGCTGTTGTTGGGGTGCATGTATCTTTTTTAATTAGAATTTTCTCCAAGTATTAGTGGAGGATTGGGATTGCTGGATCATATGTTAGCTCTATTTTTAGTTTTTTCAGGAAACTCTGTACTGTTTTCCATAGCGGCTATACCGATTTGCTTTTTCATCAGCAGTGTAAGAAGGGTTCCTTTATTCCATACCCTCTCCAGCATTTGTTGTTTATAAATGTTTGGTGATGACCATTCTAACCTGTATTAAATAATACCTATAAGCTTGTTTTTATTTGAGCCTCCATATGTCCCTGGACAAGTTCTTAGCCAGGACTCTGGAGGAGACACTTTAAATGTGTCCTTAGATACAAATTGAGCAAGTGGTAAGCTGAGTAAGAGAGAAATACAGAAAGCTCTTAAAATACATGGAGTACAAGTTGGTATTTTATCATAATTTTTTTTGAAATATTATTAATCAAAGATTTGATCATTGGTCAATGTTTAATTGAATTTTTAAATTGACATTCATGATAACATGCAGTTTCTGGCTGCATGTCATGTATTAAAGTCATACATGGAGTGTGAAAAAACTAACAAAGCAAGTTTCTATTAAAGAAAACTATACCTTTTTCCCCCCTTGTATCACTCTTAAGGAGTTAATAGAACAATTGATAAAAGAACTAAGTAAACCAATTTACATATGTTCTCTGAAAGGTTTGATGAGGATCTTAGAAGTGGTTCTAAGGATGTGCAGATAACTGTCCTAGAAAAGAACACATTTTGTTGGAGTGGAACATTATTTAAGCAGCTGCCTTTCAAAACACACAGAGTTTGTATGATTCTTGGGTCCACTGTTGACAGGGTTTTCTCCATTCCTTTTATTTATTTATTTATTTTTTAATTTTACAATATTATATTGGTTGGTTTTGCCATACATTGACATGAATTCGCCCCGGGTTTACATAAGTTCCCCCTCCTGAACCCCCCTCCCACCTCCCTCCTCCCTCCATCCTCCCTCTGGGTCATCCCCACATGCCAGCCCCGAGCATCCTATAACATGCATTGACCCTGACCTAGTGATTCGTTTCACATATGACAACATACATGTTTCAATGCCATTCTCCCAAATCATCCCACCCTCACCCTCTCCCATAGAGTCCCAAAGACTATACATCTGTGTCTCTTTTGCTGTCTCGTATACAGGGTTATCATTTGCATCTTTCTAAATTCCATATATATGTGTTAGTATACTGTATTGGTGTTTTTCTTTCTGGCTTACTTCACTCTGTATAATAGGCTCCAGTTTCATCCACCTCATTAGAACTGATTCAAATGTATTCTTTTTAATGGCTGAATAATACTCCATTGTGTATATGTACCAAAGCTTTCTTATCCATTCGTCTGCAGATGTACATCGAGGTTGCTTCCATGTCCTGGCTATTATAAACAGTGCTGCAATGAACATTGGAGTACATGTGTCTCTTTCAATTCTGGTTTCCTCAGTGTGTATGCCCAGGAGTGTGATTGCTGGATCATATGGCAGTTCTATTTCCAGTTTTTTGAGGAATCTCCACACTGTTCTCCATAGTGGCTGTACTAGTTTGCATTCCCACCAACAGTGTAAGAGGGTTCCTTTCTCTCCACATCCTCTCCAGCATTTATTGCATGTAGACTTTTGGATAGCAGCCATTCTGACAGGTGTGAAATGGTATCTCATTGTGGTTTTGATTTGCATCTCTCTGATTATGAGGGATGTTGAGCATTTTTTCATGTGTTTGTTAGCCATCTGTATGTCTTCTTTGGAGAAATGTCTGTTTAGTTCTTTGGCCCATTTTTTGATTGGGTCCTTTATTTTTCTTTTAGAACACAAGTTGACTTCAAAGGGAATTCATTTCATGATGTATGGGGAGGCCCTATACATTGACTGAGCAGGAGATTTCTAGAAGTGTTGGAGACAATTTTGATTGTGATGCATATAAAAGAGAGGATAAACAGCCAAAGAAGTCAATGAAAAATGGATTTTCCTCATGTTACAAATTATGCTGATTGAAACTTAACTTAAAATTTAAAAAAGAAAAAGCCTCTAAAAAATTCACTGTAGACTTCCTCTTCTGATAGAACTGTGAACTCAAGGGAATTTCTGGATCAAAAAGTAGTTGAGTTTCATAGAAGACATTATTTTAAGACTTGTATTTGTTTTGAAAATGATAATTCTAACAAAAAAATAGCATTTTTATAGATCTTGGTTTATAACAAACAAGAAACTTGTGACTGTGTTTAATGAATATATGGCATTATGGACACTTTATCTTTGAAGATGCAGGGTTTTCTTTATGATCCTTGAAAATAGTTTCCACCTTTTAAAATTAAAGAAAATGATTCATCTAGTCTTATTATCATGATTAATTAAAGCCAAAGTTCATACTTGGGGCTCCATTGTTTTTACTTTCTCTCCATTATTTCTTTTTGGCTGGTTCATCTTATTTAAATATATTTCTGAATTTTATGTATCCTCAGTTCAGTTCAGTTCAGTTCCATTCAGTTGCTCAGTCATGTCCACTCTTTGCGACCCTATGAATCACAGCACGCCAGGCCTCCCTGTCCATCACCAGCTCCCAGAGTTCACTCAAACTCATGTCCATCGAGTCAGTGATGCCATGGAGCCATCTCATTCTCTGTCATCCCCTTCTCCTTCTGCCCCCAATCCCTCCCAGCATCAGAGTCTTAACCAATGAGTCAACTCTTTGCATGAGGTGGCCAAAGTATTGGAGTTTCCCAAATCATTATTAAATAATTTGGGAAAATAAAAAGAAATATGATTAACAAATAAGAAAAAAGACAGTGCCAAATTAGGATATTTCTATTTGGATTTTTTCTTTTTATGTATAGATCAATTTTTGCTTTGATAATGAACACTAATTTCACCTTGCAGATAATAATGCAGTGGAATGTGGGCAGTCTTTGAGACAGTATATCCAAAATATATCACAAAAATACAGGAAACTAAGAGATAAGAGGCTTTACTTCTTCATTTTCTTCACAGTTTGTCATACTATAAGCCATGCACATTTTAAAATATACATCATGACAAGGTGCCACAAAGAAAAGAAACAGCAAGAATTAAGAAATAAGCTAGGGAAATGATTAGTTCAAATTTTTAAAACTATTTTTTTTCTGAAATGATTTTGCAGTATGTAATGAGTTGTTTTGATATTATACAGAGTTGTTTTTTTTTTTTTTTTTTTTTTTTACAACTGGAGCATTAAGACTTGGACATTTCCCCCCAATTTTCTTTCCTATTAAATGTCTCTACAGAATGGTCATCTGCTAAAAGATGTTGCTAAAATTTGCCTGCACAATTTTTTCCTGGGAATGTTTAATCATTTTTTTTCAAATTGTCCATAATAACCTTTAACTGCTCATTTATTTTTTAAACAATTCCTTGAAAATAGTCGTCTTGAAGAACCAGTGTAGTTTATATGGTTACATGAACTTATAAAAATCATTCAAGGATTAACATTAAGAGTGAGTGTTGATAGTTGGTTTGTTTTCTGTTTTAAGATTTATAATTATTTATATATGTGAGTCTATGTATTAGTAGGTCTTTCAAATTAAAATTGTATTTTCTTTTGTCTTCCATATTTTTTAAGTTAAATGCCTTCATTTTACAGCTAATACATGTGTATATTTTGATAGATTTTATAGTATTTGGAAAACTAAGATCATGGCATCTGGTCCCATCACTTCATGGGAAATAGATGGGACAGTGGAAAAAGTGGCTGACTATTTTTTGGGGGGCTCCAAAATCAATGCAGATAGTGATTGCAGCCATGAAATTAAAAGACGCTTACTCCTTGGAAGGAAAGTTATGAGCAACGTAGATAGCATATTAAAAAGCAGAGACATTACTTTGCCAACAAAGGTCCGTCTAGTCAAGGCTATGGTTTTTCCCGTGGTCATGTATGGATGTGAGAGTTGGACTGTGAAGAAAGCTGAGTGCCGTAGAATTGATGCTTTTGAACTATGGTGTTGGAGAAGACTCCTGAGAGTCCCTTGGACTGCAAGGAGATCCAACCAGTCCATCCTAAAGGAGATCAGTCCTGGGTGTTGATGGAAGGACTGATGCTGAAGCTGAAACTCCAATACTTTGGCCACCTCATGCGAATAGTTGACTCATTGGAAAAGACCCTGATGCTGAGAGGGATTGGGGGCAGGAGAAGAAGGGGACGACAGAGGATGAGATGTCTGGATGGCATCACCGACTCGATGGACATGAGTTTGGGTAAACCCGGGAGTTGGTGATAGACAGGGAGGTCTGGCGTGCTGCGATTCACTGAACTGAACTGTACTGATAGTATTTCTAAACTCATTCAGTGAAGGAAAAACAATAAGTGCAGTCTTTTTTTATTTGTAACATGGAAAATAAGAGACATAAAAATTTCGTAATTAATAGATTCTATGATTAAGATCACAGTAAACTGTGGAAAATTCTGAAAGAGATGGGAATACCAGGCCACCTGACCTGCCTATTGAGAAACCTGTATGAAGGTCAGGAAGCAACAGTTAGAACTGGACATGGAACAACAGACTGGTTCCAAATAGGAAAAGGAGTACGTCAAGGCAGTATATTGTCACCCTGCGTATTTAACTTATATGCAGAGTCCATCATGAGGAACGCTGGGCTGGAAGAAGCACAAGCTGGAATCAAGATTGCTGGGAGAAATATCAATAACCTCAGATATGCAGATGACACCACCCTTATGGCAGAAAGTGAAGAGGAACTCAAAAGCCTCTTGATGAAAGTGAAAGAGGAGAGTGAAAAGTTTGGCTTGAAGCTCAACATTCAGAAAACAAAGATCATGGCATCTGGTCCCATCACTTCATGGGAAATAGATGGAGAAACAGTGGAAACAGTGTCAGAATTTATTTTTTGGCCTCCAAAATCGCTGCAGATGCTGATTGCAGCCATGAAATTAAAAGATGCTTACTCCTTGGAAGAAAAGTTATGACCAACCTAGACAGTATATTAAAAACAGAGACATTACTTTGCCAACCAAGGTCCATCTAGTCAAGGCTATGGTTTTTCCCGTGGTCATATATGGATGTGAGAGTTGGACTGTGAAGAAAGCTCATCGCTGAAGAATTGATGCTTTTGAACTGTGGTGCTGGAGAAGACTCTTGAGAGTCCCTTGGACTGCAAGGAGATCCAACCAGTTCATTCTAAAGGAGATCAATCCTGGGTGTTCATTGGAGGGACTGATGCTAAAGCTGAAACTCCAATACTTTGGCCACCTCAAGCAAAGAGTTTACTTACTGGAAAAGACTGTGATGCTGGGAAAGATTGGGGGCGGGAGGAGAAGGGGACTACAGAGAGTGAGATGGCTGGATGGCATCACCGAAATCGATGAACATGAGTTTGAGTGAACTCCGGGAGTTGGTGATGGACAGGGAGGCCTGGCGTGCTGCGATTCATGGGGTCACAGAGTCGGACATGACTGAGTGACTGAACTCAACTGAACTGATGCTTAAGAAAAGATTAACATTTCTACTTGATTTTCTTTGTTTGACCTTCAAAATATACTCTGCTATTTGTTTTGTATTAGTGTAAGAAACCTGGGAATTGGTATCAGGTAACCATAATGATCTGGAGAAGGAAATGGCAACCCACTCCAGTGATCTTGCCTGGAGAATCCCAGGGACAGGGGAGCCTGGTGGGCTTCCGTCTATGGGGTCACACAGAGTCGGACACGACTGAAGTGACTTAGCAGCAGCAGCAACCATAATGATCAGAAAATAAATTAGTCCTGGATCTTATAGACAGATAAATGAACCATCAGGATGGCTATTAAAGGAAGATGTAAAAGTATACCAATGATAGAGATGTTGGGGACAATAGTAGACAATCTGAACTATATTAAAGGTTAATGCTATGTCTTTATTTCTCATTCCATTCAGTTCAGTTCAGTTGCTCAGTCGTGTCCGACTCTTTCATTGGAAACTTAATTTTTTTTAAAATTTAGCAAACAAATAGCTAATCATCGTATTTCTCAAGTGAATTTGCTGAAGGACATAAATATGTATATATTGTTTAAAGTATTTCAAATATATTATTTATTATTTTATGCAATTTTAAATAACATTCATAAGAACACAGAATTCATGAGTTTATCTTGAAATTGTAGGTTTTAAACTTAGTAATACTACCTAACAATACATAAGGATAACAAATATTAATTTAGGGGTATTTATAATTTAGTAGGTGTTAAGTTAAGGACTTTGTATACATCACATATATTTGTAAAGTGGGAATAAAAATAAGACCTCATTTATCATCTCCTGTGAAGATGAAAAGTCTGATTAATAACAAATGTTTAGTGCAAATTTCAGTAAATTTTCAGCATTATCTATTTTGTCATTGTGGTTATTTTTATTGTTACTTTAGCACTTAATGATACAGTATTCATTGTACAGTTTACCAGATTTGGAACTGAAGGTAAGTAAGAGAGGTCACATAAGTTGTAAAACTTGAAATTATTGGATATAATATTTGAATTCTTATCTATCCATCTTTCAAGTCTATCCATCCTTAAAATCTGTCCATCTTTGAAGTCTATGCATTTAGCAAACATGCTATGTTAATAAACAAGTACACTGTTGTCTTTTTTTCACACGCTATTGCTGTGATATTAAAGTTTTATAAAGAAAAATAGTATAAAATTATTAGTGAGAAAAACTGCTAATACATACCAACTGAATAATACTAAACATTATAACAACCATATATTAATACAATATCAAAATCTGACCCAGCAATTTAGAATTATTAGGGATGGATAATTTAAAATCCCCATGTGACTTTTACAGCTTACAGATATAATAAATCACTATGAATATTGTTGAGAATCATTATTATCAAATTACTACAGTTATAGATATAAAAAGGATTTATAAACTTTGACAGTATAATAGCCAAACCTTTTGACATTATTATCTAACATATATGTATAAGAAGAGTATTTGCAGTGAATATGATTTTTAATTATATTTATAGAGTATAATTATTTCCATGTAATAGCCAACATTTATGAATTTCTTTTCCAAAATAAAAAATGCAGGTAATTAAATACAGTCTTTTATTTCTTGGCATTATGGTGGCTCAATGGTAAAGAATCCACCTGCCAATGCAGAAGATGTGGGTTTGATCCCTAGTTCAGGAAGATCCCATTCAAATGGCAAATGGCAACCCTCTTCAGTTATTATTGACTGAAAAATCCTATGGACAGAGGAGCCTGGTGGGATATATTTCATGCAGTCACAAAGAGTCAAACACAACTTAGCTTTTAAACAACAATTATAGTGGATAGATATCATGACGACCCTCAAGCCAAACACTTACAATTGCTGAGTAAAATATAAATTCATGGCTGTGTTTCAATTTAGAGGGAGTTTCTCAGTGTTCAAAAACTGAGAGAGGAGCATTGATGATGTAAGTTTAACTGGAAGCAAAGCTGCTTTGGGCATGTCTACAGAATTTAGTATTTTCAAAAATTACATTTTACCTATTCCATTGGGGTCATTAACTAAAATGGTCAGTGTCTTTAATTTGGTATTAGAAGGTTACCTTCCCACAAAGCTAAACACTTTAAACTGAATGAAAAGAGAGTTGAAAGAAAAATCCATCCTCAGCCACGAAAACAATAAAACAAACCTGTTTCGGCGTAGACACAAAGTTGATATAGTAAAAATTTACTTAGAAATAAAAACCACAGACCAAACTTCAAAGTGCAGATTTTGAACTGACACTTCTACTATCTTGGAGTTAGCAAAAAATCCAGCGTGAAAATTTAAGGTAATTCTGGGTTGATATCACCACTGGCTACCTTGCTGAGCCAAAAGTAAATTCTTCCTAGAAATACTAACTCTCAACCTAGGACTTATACAGTTCCTACTCATAAAGCCAGAAAAAGCCTCAATAAATAAGTCTCAGTTTAAAATTTAAAGTGTTTGAGAATATAAATTGTCATGAAAAAAATTATCTGAAACAGAACAAAGCAGATTTACACCAAAACAGGAAAAAATAAATAACTCCCAGAACATATAATAAAATTAGCAGAAATTTAAAAGAAGTATTTAAAGAAATGAATATTTTTTCAGTTCAGTTCAGTCACTTAGTCGTTTCTGTCTCTTTGTGACCCCATGAACCGTAGCACGCCAGGCCTCCCTGTCCATCAAAAACTCTGGGAGTCCACCTAAACCCATGTTCATCGTGTCAATGATGTCATCCAACCATCTCATCCTCTGTCATCCCCTTCTCCTCCTGCCCTCAATCTTTCCCAGTATCAGGGTCTTTCCCAATGAGTCAACTCTTTGAATGAGGTGGCCAAAGTATTGGAGTTTCAGCTTCAACATTAGTCCTTCCAATGAACACCCAAGATTGATCTCCTTTAGGATGGACTGGTTGGATCTCCTTGCAGTCCAAGGGACTCTCAAGAGTCTTCTCCAACACCACAGTTCAAAAGTATCAATTCTTTGGAACTCAGCTTTCTTTATAGTCCAACTCTCATATCCATACATGAGCACGGGAAAAACCATAGCCTTGACAAGATGGACCTTTGTTGGCAAAGTAATGTCTCTGCTTTTAAATATGCTATCTAGGTTGGTCGTAACTTTCCTTCCAAGGAGTAAGTGTCTTTTAATTTCATGGCTGCAATCAGCATCTGCAATGATTTTGGAGCCCAAAAAAATAAAGTCAGCCACTGTTTCCCCATCTATTTCCCATAAAATGATGGGACCAGATGCCATGATCTTAGTTTTCTGAATGTTGAGCTTCAAGCCAACTTTTTCATTTTCCTCTTTCAATTTCATCAAGAGGCTTTTTAATTCCTCTTAACTCTCTGCCATAAGGGTGGTGTCATCTGCATTTCTGAGGTTATTGATATTTCTCCTGGCAATCTTGATTCCAGCTTGTGCTTCCTCCAGCCCAGCATTTCTCCTGATGTACTCTCCATATAAGTTAAATAAGCAGGGTGACAATACACAGTCTTGATGTACTCCTTTTCTTATTTGGAACCAGTCTGTTCCATGTCCAGTTCTAACTGTTGCTTCTTGACCTGCATATAGATTTCTCAAGAGGCAGGTCAGGTGGTCTGGGATGCCTATCTCTTTCAGAATTTTCCACAGTTTATTGTGATCCACACAGTCAAAGGCTTTGGCATAGTCAATAAAGTAGAAATAGATGTTTTTCTGGAACCCTCTTGCTTTTTCGATGATCCAGCAGATGTTGGCAATTTGATCTCTGGTTCCTCTGCCTTTTCTAGAACCAGCTTGAACATCTGGAAGTTCACGGTTCATGTATTGCTGAAGCCTGGCTTGGAGAATTTTAAGCATTACTTTACTAGGGTGTGAGATGATTTCAATTGTGCGGGAGTTTGAGCATTCTTTGGCATTGCCTTTAGTATTTTTTAAATGTTAATAATTTCAAAAATAAACATCTGAGAAAAGGACATGATTATTTTAAACAATATCAATTATTTTGGAAAACAAACTAAATGTAATTTCTATAAATGTAAAATATAATATTGAAATTTGAAAAAATCCTCAATGGAGGATTAATAAACACATTAGAACACAACTAACACAGCTGAAGATAGTATTAGAGAAACAGAAGATGTAGCAACACAGATATTGTTTTAAATAGAGAAGGATGTGACTGGACTCCAGAAGCATCTTATCAAGAGGTGAGGGAACTAATACTGGAAAGTGTTAGTCACTCAGTAGCCTCCAGCTCTTTGTAGCCCTGTGGTCTGTAGCCATCAAGGCTCCTCTGTCCATGGAATTCTCCAGGCAAAGATACTGAAATGGGTTGCCATTTCCTTCTCCACGGGTTTTTCCTGATCCAGGTATCAAACCCAAGTCTCCTGTATTGCAGCTTCTTTACTGTCTGAGTCACCAGTTCAGTTCAGTTCAGTTCAGTCGCTCAGTCGTGTCCGACTCTCCGCGACCCCATGAATCACAGCACGCCAGGCCTCCCTGTCCATCACCAACTCCCGGAGTACACTCAAACTCATGTCCACAGAGTCGGTGATGCCATCCAGCCATCTCATTCTCCGTCGTCCCCTTCTCCTCCCGCCCCCAACCTTTCCCAGCATCAGAGTCTTTTCCAGTGAGTCAACTCGTCTCATGAGGTGGCCAAAGTATTGGAGTTTCAGCTTTAGCATCAGTCCCTCCAATGAACATCCAGGATTGATCTCCTTTAGAATGGACTGGTTGGATCTCCTTGCAGTATAAGGGACTCTCAAGAGTCTTCTCCAACACCACAGTTCAAAAGCATCGATTCTTCGGCGATCAGCCTTCTTCACAGTCCAACTCTCACATCCATACATGACCACGGGAAAAACCATTGCCTTGACTAGACGGACCTTGGTCGGCAAAGTAATGTCTCTGCTTTTTAATATACTATCAAGGTTGGTCAAAACTTTCCTGCCAAGGAGCAAGCGTCTTTTAATTTCATGGCTGCAATCAGCATCTGCAGTGATTTTGGAGCCCAAAAAAACAAAGTC
The DNA here is from genome assembly GCF_049115385.1 of Moschus berezovskii. NCBI lineage: Eukaryota > Metazoa > Chordata > Mammalia > Artiodactyla > Moschidae > Moschus > Moschus berezovskii. The sequence continues at coordinate 29,313,862 of NC_142462.1, read as the reverse complement.
TGACACTGTTTCCATTGTTTTTCCATCTATTTCCCATGAAGTGATGGGACCAGATGCCATGATCTTTGTTTTCTGAATGTTGAGCTTCAAGCCAACCTTTTCACTCTCCTCTTTCACTGAGTCACCAGCGAAGCACAAATATTGGAAAAACTAGTGAAAAAAAAATTGTAGAATTATAAGAGCATAAATCCTGAATCTAAGAATCATAGTAAATTCTCTGCAGGATAATAATCCAAAAAGTAAGAAAAAAAAATAATACTTCCAGATTCATCTTAGTAAAATTATAGAGTACCAGAGAAGGAGAGAAACGGAATGAGAGAGGCTTAAAAAAGTGCCAGAGAGAAAGGACAGGTTCTTTTCAAAAGAACACAATACAAGGGACAATTAATTATTTAATGTTATCAATGAAAGTCAGAGTACTGCAGAGTATTTTCTCATTTCTGAGAAAGTAACCAATAGCCCATGATTTGAAAATCAGCTGCAAAACAATGAAACATGTTTCTACGAAAAATAAGAGGGTTTATCTCCAATAAACTTTTACTTCAGGAACTTCTCAATTTAACTTATGTTCAGAATAAAATTTAGCATGTGAGAAGCTATTTGTACAAACGAGGACAAGTCTAAGTATTAGCTGAATGAATCAATAACGTCTAACTGACAGGTAGATAACAGTATAATTCAAACACATAAGTTGAGAGAGAAATGAAGGAATATAAAGATTTTAGGTTGACTGTATGCTTCAGAAGTAGAACCCTACTTCCAAACCAGTAAAGAAAAAAATATGAAATAAAATGTCAATTAAAACAAAGAAAGATAAAAGAATTTGTAAAAGATCTACAAAAAATGGAATAAAATATTTTTTTTGTTTTTGTTTTTTTTATAGGTAATTAATTTATTTTTTATTGGAGGCAAATTATTTTACAATATTATATTGGTTGGTTTTGCCATACATTGATATGAATTTGCCCCGGGTTTACATAAGTTCCCCCTCCTGAACCACCCTCCCACCTCCCTCCTCCCTTTATCCTCCCTCTGGATCATCCCCGCATGCCAGCCCCAAGCATCCTATAACATGCATTGACCCTGAACTAGTGATTCGTTTCACATATGACAACATACGTGTTTCAATGCCATTCTTCCAAATCATCCCACCCTCACCCTCTCCCACAGAGTCCCAAAGAGTGTTCTATACATCTGTGTCTCTTTTGCTGTCTTGTATACAGGGTTATCATTTGCATCTTTCTAAATTCCATATATATGCGTTAGTGTACTGTATTGGTGTTTTTCTTAAAGGTATTTCCAACATATCATTTTGAATTAAACTTGACAGGTACAGAACAGTCATTGGCAATTTGTATTTATGAAATTGACTCATATGTAAGTGATATTATCTATGATTTCAAGAATCACGATAATGAAAATTATATTTTTATACAAGTTAATCAGCCATATCAATTATAATCTAGAACAGAAAGAAAATAAGTAAAACCCTTATTTAGAAATACCAAATTATAGGTCAAAGAAAATAGTCATATGGACAGCAGAAAATATTTAGAAATGAAGTATAGTGAAAATATATTAGAACTTTTATGATAGAGTTAATGAGCTTCCCTGGTGGCTCAGAGGTTAATACGTCTGCCTCCAATGCGGGAGACCCGGGTTCGATCCCTGGGTCGGGAAGCTCCCCTGGCGAAGGAAACGGTAACCCACTCCAGTATTCTTGCCTGGAGAATCCCATGGACAGAGAAGCCTGGTAGGCTACAGTCCACGGGGTCGCAAAGAGTCGGACACGACTGAGCGACGGAACGGAAAGGAAAGTTATAGCTGTAAACAGAGGAAAAAGGTAAATTAATGAGTCAATAATTTAACTTAAAAAGTTAGCATACTCGCAAATAATTTAAAGATACTCTAAACTATTTACTATCTTTAAAATATTTATAAGAGTGAAATGAAATGAAGTCGCTCAGTCGTGTCCGACTCTTTGAGACCCTCATGGACTGTAGCCTACCAGGCTCCACCGTCCATGGAATTTTCCAGGCAAGAGTACTGGAATGGGTTGCCATTTCCTTCTCCAAATATTTATAAGAGGTGATATTAAAGAAATATATATAGAACAAAAACCTACATTTGAAAAAAAGTTAAATATTTGCTTATGGAGAAGATAAAATTTTTTAGCAAGTTAGGTCACAACAAAAATAATAAAGAATTTCAGGAATTTTGTAAGAGAATTGAAATGCAGAAATCAAGATAATAAAACTAAATAGCTTGAATTCAGTGCATATGGAAAGAGGGCAATATGTAAGATTGATACAATTTATAAAACTTAACAAAAGTAAAACTTGTTAGGTATAAAACAAAAAAAATTAAATAGCAGTTAAAAATTAAACCATTCCTTCATTAACAAATGTTTTTTAAAACATGCTTGGACAAATACTCAAGGATGTGTGAATTTAAATAGTGTGCATACCAGCTAGAAAGTATAAAAGAGGATACTCTTAACCATTCATTTTATTTTTGAACATATTGATGAGCACAGTCCAAAACAGAATGATAAAGGAGAACTAAACCTGATTTCAAATATTAACATAGCTGCAAAATTCTAAGCAAATGCTTGGAAATAAAATCCTAAGCCAGATATTAAAATATTAACTACACTATATCAAGTTAGATTATCCCAAGATTACAAGAGTTATTCAAAATTGATATTTTTATAGTAGACATATATCAAAAGCAAACATTTTAAAATAACATTATATATTCATGGGTCGCAAAGAGTCGGACACGACTGAGCGACTGAACTGAACTGATTATATATTCCATTAAAATATTAAAAGAAAGACAGTAAATACAATTAAGAATCTGCTAATTAAAATCCTTAGCAACTGGGGATAAAAGCTGAAGAATATCTATTAGAAAATTTAACAAACGTGATCAGTTCAGTTCAGTCGCTCAGTCGTGTCCGACTCTCCGCGACCCCAAGAATCACAGCACGCCAGGCCTCCCTGTCCATCACCAACTCCCAGAACTCACTCAAACCCATGTCCACAGAGTCGGTGATGCCATCCAGCCATCTCATTCTCTGTCGTCCCCTTCTCCTCCTGCCCCCAACCTTTCCCAGCATCAGAGACTTTTCAAGTGAGTCAACTCGTCACATGAGGTGGCCAAAGTATTGCAGTTTCAGCTTTAGCATCAGTCCTAACAATGAACACCCAGGATCGATCTCCCTTAGAATGGACTGGTTGGATCTCCTTGCAGTCCAAGGGACTCTCAAGAGTCTACTCCAACACCACAGTTCAAAAGCATCAATTCTTCCGCGATGAGCTTTCTTCACAGTCCAACTCTCACATCCATACATGACCACGGGAAAAACCATAGCCTTGACTAGATGGACCTTTGTTGGCAAAGTAATGTCTCTGCTTTTTAATATGCTATCTAGGTTGGTCATAACCTTCCTTCCAAGGAGTAAGCGTCTTTTAATTTCATGGCTGCAACATCAGCTTATTTCAGGAATGAGTGTGATAAAGAGGAAGTTTAGATATAAGTACATGTAATAAAAACAAGCCTACCTTAGGAAAGCCACACCTCCTTTCATGTTTGTTTCCCTTAAACACACTTAAATTGCTGATGTCTCATCTGACTATGTTTTCAATTAAATATCAGGCACTCTTGACTTGGAGAAAGCCTGAATTAAAAAATAGTAAGGCTATCTCCCAGTAATATATAATTTTTTCATTATTAAAGGATTTGAAATGTTTAAAATGTTAGAAATTGTTAAAGGTTAGGGAATATATTCAGTTCACTATGTATTTTTTTTTTCTTATTACTTTGGTTTTAAGACATGGAAGTGTTAACCTTTCAAAAGGCATAGAGAAGATAATTAGGTGATACTTAATTGAATGTTTCTTGAAGGAATATGTTTCTAGATTGAAACCGATTCTTGCTGCCAACACTTACTTAGATTGCTAGAAGGACATCTTCCTTCACAATGTCAGGTCTAATTTGAGAAAAAATAATGCATCTAACAATGCTGTCATCTATAATTCATGGCCACTTCTAAGTGAAGTTCATTGAAATCTCATCCATGCTCCAACCTCTGTCACTCCGGGAAGCAAGATTCACTGCACTTTCTGTTTTTATCTAAATTACTATGTTGACTGTATAGTGGGTTTGGGTAGTAAATGGTTCTCAATAACACGTAAGTCTAGCTTGACAGTATTCCTTTAATAAGAGAGTCCATATTTACTTTTCTTTTTCCTTTTTAGAACATGAATACAAAAATAACACTGCTTTTGATGGTTTCTTTACTAAGTCCTCCTCCAAGATGTCACATGTTTCGTTAGATTGTAAAAAAAAAAGACTACCTTTGCTCTCTTGACCAACTAATGCAACTCCATCAGGCTCACTAAGCATCAGTGTCAGGGTAAACCCTGATAACACGGTGGAGAGATTGAGCCCCATTTTCTTAATCCTGGCTGTTCTAATGTTACACTGACAAGTTGGATCAGCAAACTCTCCAGTCTGAATTAATTTGTCCTAGTATCCTTGCATTTCTGTTTGATTTAGATAGATACACATAGAATACAATACTTAAAAACTTCAGAAACTGCAGACTTGATAAGGCTTTGCCATCTAGGTACTGTCACATATTAATGATTTTTGTTATTTGTTATCTATAATATTTAAATTTTGTAATTTCATCTTTCCTATGCTGAGCAGAAAATGTTAACCTGTAAGCTTCCTTTTCTTTGTCTTATTTTTCAGTTATTTAAAGGCTAATAAATTCTGCCTTGAAAATGCTTTCCCTAGAATTCTCTAAGGCACAATCTTAGTTATTTTCTAAGAAAGACTTAAAGGAGAATACTAGGGGAAATTTGAGGGTTATAGAGTGTAAGTGGGGAAATTGACTTTTGAAAATGTCATGATAAATTGTTGAAAATATTTTAAGTCCCCAGAGATTAAAGACAATTCTCTGTTTTGGAGATTGCCTTTAAAGATTCCAATTAACACAGTTATCTTAGTTTAAAATATATTTAGGAGATAATGCAATTAAAAATAATAAATCACTTAAAGAAAGCTGGCATGTACAGTCACATTTGGTAAGTTAAGTTCTAATGAAAATTTTAATGAATATGTTTAGCACACTTTAAAGAGTGGAACATACTTTCTGTATTGCTCCTCAGCTTAAATTAAATTTTACTCTTCTAAACCAGGAACCAATAAATGTGGAGGAAATTTGAAATCAGTATAAAAATATGAATAGTTTTAAAAGTATCAAAGTCATTTTATGTTAATTCTTCAGTACTAAGTAATGTAAAAATTGAAACTTTACTTTCGTGGACTTGGTTACTGAATCAATCAACTCTAGCTTAGTTTTTAGTTATTATCACTTTTTCTGAGCCTCAATATGAAGATTTTTTTCTGTTATTATCATTTCATCTCCTTCATATATTTAAAAATGAAATGCATCTCCATAAATCATAAAGTCTTGGTTCCCAGAAAAGTGTTTTGTGTATAAAAATGAAATTTATGGTTTGCTGACATTGCAGTTCTTTATTGCAGAAGCACACGAATAAGCAAAAAGAGAACAACAACAACAAAAAGGCTTTCATGCAAATTAAGTTCATTAAGCAACATGAAATTAGTTGTCTTAGTAAATTCTGTGAAAGCATTTTAACAATTATATAGCTTTTAATAGTTCACTTTTGTAATTTCAGTCTTGAGAGTCATTAAATATTTTGAAAGATTACGCTTGCTTTTTTGTGTTCTAGTACTTTTAATAATATTATACTGAAAATTCTAATTAAAATGAAGGTCAGCCTCCTAGAGTTTGAGCTAAGGCAAGACTATCTTGAATGAACTTTATGAGAGAAATAGATATACTACTTGCCGATGAATCACTAAGAAGTCACTAAGAGTGAAATGAAAAACTTAGTTAAAAAACAAACAGTGTTTTGTTTTGTTTTTAAGGGGAGTCTTCCCAAGTGGCGCAGTGGTAAAGAATCCCCCTGCCAATGCAAGGGATGCAGATGTGGCTTTGATTCCTGCTGCAGTTCGCAGGGTTGCAAAGAGTCAGACACAACTGAGCACACACAAACACTCTCTCTGAGCTAGAGAGTGGTCAGAGTTTTATAACACCCTTCCCCCAAGTGGACACCATCCCAATACAACTATCCAAGGAGGCAGAAATACCTGTGAAGACAGGGATCAAGAATTCTCAGTACTTAGCCAAACAAGAGGTGCGGTATGCATTCTGTTGTTAAATGAATCCAACTCTGGTAACAACTATTAGTTTGATGAATTTAATGTTTAACTTTTATTTATTTCATAATTCTCTTTGCTCAAAGTTAAACATTCAGTACTGTTGAAATTAAATAGGAATTAATATTGGTATTGGAAATTAGTTTTTAAAATTCTGCATTTTCTAAAGTGCTAATGCATGTAATGAGGATAGTTAGGTATTAAATTCCATTTAAAATACTCTTTGCCTGAAGAACACTGATGGAGAAGGCAATGGCACCCCACTCCAGTACTCTTGCCTAGAAAATCCCATGGATGGAGGAGCCAGGTAGGCTGCAGTCCATGGGGTCACTAAGAGTTAGACACGACTGAGCGACTTCACTTTCATTTTTCACTTTCATGCATTTGAGAAGGAACTGGCAACTCACTCCAGTTTTCTTGCCTGGAGAATCCCAGGGACAGTGGAGCCTGGTGGCTGCCGTCTATGGGGTCGCACAGAGTCGGACACGAATGAAGCGACTTAGCAGCATCAGCAGAAGAAGGACACTGATAATTTCTATTGATCTTTTCTTTGGTATTTTTCTAAATCATAATCAATTATAGTACCCATTTGCCCTGTATTTTCAGAAAAGAAATGTTGGTACAACATGTGTGACATTAACAACTATATTTTCTTGTTTGGAGCTTGGAACATATTTTTAGAGATTGCTTTCATAAATATATTCAGAAAACTTTCTTTCTGTCATGATTTACAGTAGAAAATTAAATAAATATTAATTTCAAGCAAACTTTCAAATTGATAAAAGCAATTAAGTTTGCTTTTTTCTTGCATAAGAGAAATAACAAAAATTAGAAAAGTATGTGAAATGAAGCAGATAAACCATTGAAGATAATATGACATTGATTATCATGTTGGGAGCATTGTCATGGCATTATTTATTACTTTTATTGATTCTTATAATAAAATAATAATAAATAATGTCTTTTGTTAATAAATTGTTTATTTTTTATTTAGTTGCCACAATACTTTAATTGTATTTACTGTATTCAAAATTACCCCATTGGGTCAGTACAGCCTGCTTTTCAGAAGACATAACTATGATTTAGACATTGAAATAAATTTCTCAACATCACATACTGACCCAATGAGGGAGCAAAAACTGAGTTTAAGTCTATCTGACCATTTAGTCCTATACTTGAGTCATGAAGATTATATTAGTTTTCTTTTGCTCCTGTGATATTACCTCAAACCTGGTGTGTTACAGCAACAGGGGGTGATGGGGCATAGATGTAGTTTGGGAAGGGATAATCAACATTGTCTTGGATTTGTTCAGTCAGTCAGTTCAGTTCAGTCGCTCAGTCGTGTCCGACTCTTTGCGACCCCATGAATCACAGCACACCAGGCCTCCCTATCCATCACCAACTCCCAGAGTTCACTCAAACTCATGTCCATCAAGTCGGTGATGCCATCCAGCCATCTTATTCTCTGTCTCTTCTCGCCCCCAATCCCTCCCAGCATCAGAGTCTTTTCCAGTGAGTCAACTTACTTAAGGTCTAAAAATTTCAAATAAGAAATGCTTAAGATTTTGGTTTATCAAAGACCATGTTACAAATATGTGATAAACACTGTACTGCAGACACATTTTCTCATCTTGTATCACTGGTTATCTCCTTTTGTGATTCTGACCAAAAATGAGTTCTCTTCAGACAAAAAATGAAATTCATGTCTATACATAAATAGTCGAAATGTATTCTACACTAAATATTGTCTCTAAGAAGTTGCAAACTACTTAGAAAGGAAATAAAGAACCCCCAGAACTTTATTATTTATTATTTTGCCATTCTCTAGGTCAGAAATTTTTGCCACACGTTTGTGTTAAGGATTAGGTATTGGCAGGGCTGCATTCCTCTAGAGGAGAATCCATTTTCATGACTTTTCCAGCACAATCACTGTTCTCTATCTTCAAATCCAGGTTGAGTTCTTTTCACATCATATCTTCTAATCTCTTTTGTACTATCACACATCCCTTTGATTTTCTTCTGCCTTCTACTTTTAAGAACATTTGTGATCATAGCTCAACTGCTGCTGCTGCTAAGTCACTTCAGTCGTGTCCGACTGTGTGTGACCCCATAGACGGAAGCCCACCAGGCTCCCCCGTCCCTGGGATTCTCCAGGCAAGAACACTGGAGTGGGTTGCCATTTCCTTCTCCAATGTGTCAAAGTGAAAAGTGAAAGTGAAGTCGCTCAGCCGTGTCCGACCCTTAGCGACCCCACGGACTGCAGCCTACCAGGCTCCTCTACCCATGGGATTTTCTAGGCAAGAGTACTGGAGTGGCTTGCCATTGCCTTCTCTAGTTATCAAGAATAATCTCCCCATGCAAAGTCCTAAATTTAATCCTATCTGCAAAGCTCTTTTGACTCTGTACTTTCATATTGTCTTTGCTTTGGGGGGTGAAACATAAAAGATTAGACAACTTTGAGGGAGGTGGGGATTATTCTGCCTAATACAAAGAGTAAACTTTCCTGGTCAAAAAACAACAACAACAACAAACAACAAACAGTAGTGTGAAACTGCTTGTCTAGCTTATATTTATTGGTACAATTAAAGTAGCTTAAAGTCTTTTTGATTCTGAGATGACTGTCTTATATTCCAAAAATGGAAATTATATATTTTTAATTAACTGTGCTTGATTGCCCTCTCATTTTCATCAATCTCCCTAAAGTTAGAAAAGAATATATATACACATATATAATTATTGAGTCTTTTCTACAAAATAATGTGTTTTAATTATACTATTTAATTTTTCACTTGTCATTTTTTCCAGATAATCAGGTTGCACGAATCCATGATATCATTCTCATAAAATACAATACTGTTGCCTTCATATTGTCATTTTGTGTTGACAGAAGCTGAGGATGCTGAAGAACCCAAGGTCACACAGCATGTTAAAGTGCTTGGTTTCAAACCCAGATTTCTCTGACCCCAGCGCCTATAGTTTCAGGTCAAGTTCCCTAGAAAATGATTCTGAAATGTAGATTTGTATACAGGAATTGCATTGGTATCAACAATGGTGAGGGAACAAAGAAATTATGATTATAAGTGTTGAATTTTAATTAAATCTAAAAAAAATTTCAGTTGATCCCATGGAGAGTTCTAGAGCTAGAATGGCCCTTGAGAATAAGTCTTAAAGCAAAAGGTGAAACCCCTCTGTCTTTGATTGACCTTCTTCCCTAGGAGAAGCTGTGATGTAAGGCTTGAGGTTCTTCCCTGCCCAGCTGTGATTAGCTGTCAGTATTTCCAGCAACTAGAAAAATGGTAACATTAGTCATCGAAGGGAGGAACTAGGAAGATAACTAGAATATCCACTATCCTCATGTGTTCTTTCCATCTATGCTTATTAGAGTTCCATCCATTTACTGCATTTGATTATCTTCCCTAGGACTGGTTTCTGGGTTTCATACTTCCTTATTCCTCCTAGGCACATCTGAAATGTGTCACTTGCGAAAGAAACATGGCTCTGGACCAGACTGAAGAAAAGAAAACAGGAGGAGAGACAGAAAGTGAAGCATGGAATGAGGGAAATGGAGGCAATAAAATTAGAACTGGGACAAGGCTAAAGAAGTCAGAATTTTGGCAGTGGGTAGACACATAAGGAAACCACTCCTCAAATATCCTTCTTTGGGGGATTATGGTGCCTAGAGCCATAGATTATGGTTCATAGATTATGTTTCATAGTATCTCCCTGAATTTGAGCAAACTCATTTCCATATGGATCTTACAGGTCAATTTCTGTGTATAACTTTAAAAAGTAGTAGCAAGCCATTAAACCCAAGGGATACAAATAAAGCCAAAGACCATGGAGGGGAATTGAAACTCTTTCTGAAAGATGAGGGCCACAGACCAAACCTAGGGAAGTAGAAGTAGAATCACAAATAAGAAACGGAGAAGAGGTAGAAAGACTTTGGGGTGGAATCAATTTAGAAATATATCCTGAAAGAGCGAAGAGATTTGGAAGAGACTGCAATACACATTGATAGTGTTTGCTGCCCAGTTTTCACTGAAAGAGGTGGTGAAGTTACCAAAAGTCTCTCAGTCGTGTCTGACTCTTTGCAAGCCCATGGACTGTAGCCTGCCAAGCTCCTCTCTCCATGGAATACTCCAGGCCAGAATACAGGAGTGGGTAGCCATTCCCTTCTTCAAAGCATCTTCCCAACCCAGGGATTGAACCAGGTCTCCCCCATTGCAGGGTCTCTGGCATTAGAGGCAGATTCTTTACCATTTGAGCCACCAGGGAAGTCCAAAAAGAGGCTGGTGGTGATATATGAATACATGATTCTTGTTGTTGCTGTTATTCAGTTGCTAAGTCATATCCAAAGAAAGGCAATGCCAAAGAATGTTCAAACTGCCACACAATTGTACTCATCTCACACGCTGCTAAAGTCATGCTAAAATTCTTCAAGCCAGGCTTCAGCAATACATGAACCGTGAACTTCCAGATGTTCAAGCTGGTTTTAGAAAAGGCAGAGGAACCTGAGATCAAATTGCCAACATCCGCTGGATCATGGAAAAAGCAAGAGGGTTCCAGAAATAACATCTATTTCTGCTTTCTTGACTATGCCAAAGCCTTTGACTGTGTGGACCACAATAAAGTGTGGAAAATTCTGAAAGAGATGGGAATACCAGACCATCTGACCTGCCTCTTGAGAAACCTGTATGCAGGTTTCAGGAAGCAGCAGTTAGAACTGGACATGGAACAACAGACTGGTTCCAAATAGGAAAAGGAGTATGTCAAGGCTGTATATTGTCACCCTGCTTATGTAACTTCTATGCAGAGTCCATCGTGAGAAACGCTGGGCTGGAAGAAGCACAAGCTGGAATCAAGATTGCCAGGAGAAATATCAATAACCTCAGATATGCAGATGACACCATCCATATGGCAGAAAGTGAAGAGGAACTAAAAAGCCTCTTGATGAAAGTGAAAAGGGAAGTGAAAAACTTGGCTTAAAGCTCAACATTCAGAAAACAAAGATCATGACATCTGGTCCCATCACTTCATGGGAAATAGATGGGGAAACAGTGGAAACAGTGTCAGACTTTATTTTTTGGGGTTCAAAATCACTGTGGATGCTGATTGCAGCCAGGAAATTAAAAGACTCCTTGGAAGGAAAGTTATGACCAACCTAGATAGCATATTAAAAAGCAGAGACATTACTTTGCCAACAAAGGTCCGCCTAGTCAAGGCTATGGTTTTTCCAGTGGTCATATATGGATGTGAGAGTTGGACTGTGAAGAAAGCTGATCACCAATAAATTGATGCTTTTGAACTGTGGTGTTGGAGAAGACTCTTGAGAGTCCCTTGGCCTGCAAGGAGATCCAACCAGTCCATTCTAAAGGAGATCAATCCTGGGTGTTCATTGGAAGGACTGATGCTAAAGCTGAAACTCCAATACTTTGGCCCCCTCATGAGAAGAGTTGACTCACTGGAAAAGAGTCTGATGCTGGGAGGGATTGAGGGAGGGAGGAGAAGGGGACGACAGAGAATGAGATGGCTGGATGGCATCACCAACTCTATGGACGAGAGTTTGAGTGACTCATCCAGCCAGGCATTTAGGATGATGTACTCTGCATGTAAGTAAAATAGCGTAATTCTTGGAAGGGTTATCATATGGACTTCTTACTATTTTCTCTTCTGAAAATTGCATCATTCATCGCCAAAGTGACAATGAGAACACTTTATAGATGTAACAATAAGGACAGAAAGTTAATAATGAAGCATTTCTGATTTGATGGTAGCAATTTCTTCACTAATCAGTGAGAAACCAATAATTGTAAGGGATTTTGTAAACTGGGGATTTTGCTTTTATATAACCTGCAGCAGCAGCAGCAAGAAAGCATATTGAAGTCTGTTTTAATCAACAGAAATAAAAACATGTAAATATTAGGAGACGAGTCATCATTGTTTTTACATTTCTGGGCAAGCACTTTCATTTTCCACTGAAGCATATCTGGCATACCCTTTCACAGCTAACAAATGTCAAGACATTGCAAAATGTACCTTATAAATAATCATGTTAATGTGCAAATGAAGATCATAATAAAAACATGATCTCTCTTACCATATATTCATGTGGCTTTTCTGTAATTCAGTTCAGTTCAGTTTAGTCGCTCAACTGTGTCCGACTCTTTGTGACCCCATGAACTACAGCATGCCAGGCATCCCTGTCCATCACCAGCTCCCGGAGTTCACCCAAACCCATGTCCATCGAGTCAGACCTCTCCAACATGACCCTTACATCTTGGGCGGCCCCACATGGCATGACTCATAGTTTCATTGAGTTAGACAAGGCTGTGGTCCATGTGATCAGATTGGCTAGTTGTCTGTGATTGTGGTTTCAGTCTGTCTGCCCTCTGATGCCCTCTCTTGGCATCTATTGTCTTACTTGGGTTCTCTTACCTTGGATGTGGGGTATCTCTTCACAGCTGCTCCAACAAAGCATAGCCGTCACTCTTGACCTTGGATGTGGGGTATCTCCTCTCAACCGCTCCTGCATTGTGCAGCTGCTGCTCCTGAGATTACATACATATAAATTGTTTTTGCTTTTGTATAATTTTTATGAGAAACCTCATATAAATCAATATATACCTCTTTCTCCTTAAAAATTTATCAATACTTTAGTAATATAAATAGAAGTTAATTATTGGATTAAGTATAAAACTATTGTCAGAAAATATTTGTTTAATACTTAATTACAGATGAAGCTTAAGGATGTCAGAGCATTGCCTTAAAGAAAGTAAGTACTTGAAGTTATTTGACGATAATTTAAAAATCTGCTATGTAAGAGCTGTCAGATTGTTCCTTTAGTTCATGAAATGATTTTAGAGTGTTGAAGTAGTTTTATTTTCCAAACATTTTCAGCAACACATTTGTGTCTACCCTTAAGATTCAGTTCAGTTGCTCAGTCATGTCCGACTCTTTGTGACCCCATGAACCACAGCACGCCAGGCCTCCCTGTCCATCACCAACTCCCGAAGTTCACTCAAACTCATATCCATCAAGTCGGTGATGCTATCCAGCCATCTCATTCTCTGTTGTCCCCTTCTCCTTCTGCCCCGAATCCCTCCCTAAGTTGATCCAATTAAATTCCTGTTATTCAACTAGTTTTTCAAGTAGAAAAGCAGAAGATTTGTGTTTCAAATAGGTACAGTTTAAAGTAGTATCTCACTGGAGCTAGATAAAAATATGAAGTTTAAGGAAATTCAACTGGTAGTAAAAATGAAGCTGTAGAACAGATAGTGGGTCAGATGCCAGGTAAGTGGCCAGGAAAGCAGACACCAAATCAGATGAGTCAGGGGAGCAATTCACCCAGTCAAGAAAGGAAAAGTCTAATAAGGATATGTAACAGTGAAGTAGAAAACTAGCAGTACAATAGAGAAGTAACTATTTACCCTGGGAGATGATCAGAGATTCAGAAAATCAGCCACAGCTAGGAAGGAAAGCCATGTCAACTGATAGAGCAGAACAAGGAAGGCAGGAGACTGACCGCAAGGAAACGATGCTTTAGAAGAAATCCCTCTCTGACATAGGCAATTTGAGGTACATACTTCTAGTTTAGATATTTCTATGTAGAATTGAAAACAAATCTAGAGCTAGTATTGTCTGGGATGAGGGGTGATGGTTAGAATTAGAAAATCAATGTGGTGTTGTATAAACATGCTGTACTTAGTTGCTCAGTCATATCCAACTCCTTGTGGGCCCATGGACTGTAGCCTGCCTGGCTCGTCTGTCCATAGGATTCTCCAGGCAAGAATATTGGAGTGGGTTGCCATTTCCTTCTCCAGGGGATCTTCCCAATGATCAAACCTGGGTCTCCTACATTGTAGACAGATTCTTTATTGGTTGAGCCACCAGGGAAATTAGATAAATGTTATTTTCATCTAAAATGTAGGCTTATTATGGAGAACAGTGTGGAGATTCCTTAAAAAACTGAAAATAGAACTGCCATATGGTCCAGCAATACCACTGCTGGGCATACATACTGAGGAAACCAGAATTGAAAGAGACATGTGTACCGCAATGTTCACTGCAGCACTGTTTACAACAGCCAGGACATGGAAGCAACCTAGATGTCCATCAGCAGACGAATGGATAAGAATGCCGTGGTACATATGCACAATGGAATATTACTCAGCCATTAAAAAAATACATTTGGAGAGAATGGAATTGTAGCATGTATATTATCATAAGTGACCAGTCCAGGTTCGACGCATAAATTTTCCTCTGTTCAAAAAAATTAAAAAATACATTTGAATCAGTTCTAATGAGGTGAATGAAACTGGAGCCTATTATACAGAGTGAAGTAAGCCAGAAAGAAAAATACCAATACAGTATACTAACACATATATATGGAATTTAGAAAGAAGGTAATGATAACCCTGTATGCGAGACAGCAAAAGAGACACAGATGTATAGAACAGTCTTTTGGGCTCTGTGGGAAAGGGTGAGGGTAGGATGATATGGGAGAATGGCATTGAAACATGTATATTATCATATGTGAAACGAATCTCCAGTCAAGGTTCGATGCATGATACAGGGTACTCAGGGCTGGTGCACTGGGATGACTCAGAGGGACGGGATGGGGAGGGAATTGGGAGGGGGGTTCAGGATGGGGAACACATGTATACCCATGGCAGATTCATATCAACGTATGGCAAAACCAGTACAATATTGTAAAGTAAAAAAATAAATAAAACTGAAAAAAATAAAATAAAATATAGGCTAATGATATCTAAGTGCTGGACATAACAAATATTTATTGACTCAGTGTATTAGAGAATTGGTTTGGAATGTTTTGTTGCTTATTAATCATAGAAATATGAGATTTTATATATTAAAACTATGGACATGGCTTCCAATTTATTTTGAATAAGACTAGTGGAACTATAGTACATGGTAAACCGTCATGGATTTTTGTTTCTGGATGTAATTTAAAATAATGATAAATTGACAGATTAAGATATCTTCCATGTCTAAATATGCAACCACTTATTTTACTCATTCAAAATTATAGATGAAAATCACATGAATCTCAAAAGATCAGCCAAAATGTAACCAATATTATTAGGCATTAAAGAAAAAACACCATAATTTGAAATATTTTATTTATTTATTCATTTTTATTGAAGTTTAGTTGATATGAAATATATTCACTTCAGATGTACACCATAATGATTCAGTACTTTTATAGATTATATTCCATTTAAAGTCATCATAAAATATTCTCTATATTCTCTCTAATGTACAGTGTATCATTGTATCTTATTTATACATGGTACTTTGTATATCTTAGTCTCCTATCTCCAGGTTACCCCTTCCCCTTCTCCTCTTACCACTGTTAACCACTAGTTCATTCTCTATTTCTGTGAGTCTGTTCCTGTTTTTCTATTTTCAGTTGTTTATTTTTTGTAATCCACATATACAAAATAATGTACAGCATTTGTCTTTCTCTGTGTGGCTTATTTCACTAAGCATAATGTCCCTAGGATCATCCATGTTACCAATGGCAAATTTTCATTCTTTTTTATGACCAAGTTGTAGTTCATTGTGTGTATTTACCACATTGTCATTACCAGTCATCTCCTAATGAACCCTTAGTTTGCATCCATATCTTAGCTATTGTAAATAATGCTTTATGAGCATTGAGGTACATACAGCTTTTAGAGTTAGTGTTTTCTTTTCTTTTGATGTATACCTAGGAGTAGAATTGCTGAATTATATGGTAGTTCTGTTTTTAATTTTTTGAAGAAGGACCATGCAGCTTTCCATTCTGCTTGCATCAGTTTACATCCTCATCAAAAGTGTAGTAAGGCTCCCCTTTTTCCGTGTCCTAACCAACACTTATTTGCATTTTGGTGATAGCCATTCTGACAGATGCCAAGTGATATCTCATTGTCATTTTGGCTTGCATTTCTCTGATGATTAAATGTATTTAGCGTCTTTCTGTTTGCTTGCTGGCCATCTTATATCTTCTTTGGAAAATTGTCTATTCAGATCCATTGCCCTTTTTTTTTCTTCAGGGAGTTAATTCTTATATTTTATTTTTATTGGAGGCTAATTATTTTACAATATTATATTGGTTGGTTTTGCCATACATTGACATGAATCCGCCTGGGTGTACATGAGTTTCCCCTGCAGAACCCCCCTCCCACATCCTTCCTCCCCTTATCCCCGCTCTGTGTCAACCCCGCATACCAGCCCCGAGCATCCTGTAACATGCATCGACGCTGAACTGGCAATTATTGAGTTGTATGATCCGTTTATGTATTTTGACATTGGTCCCTTATTGCATATTCTGTGCAAATATTTTCTTCCATTCATAGGTTGTCTTTTCATTTTGTCAGTGGTTTTGCTGTATAGAAAGCATTTTATATTTAATTAGGTCAGATTTATTTATTTTGCTTTTGTTTCCTTTGCCTTCAGTGAAAGAGACAAAAAAATATCATCGCAATTTATATCAGAGAGTGCTCTGCCTATGTTTTCTTCTGTAGTTTTATAGTTTCCAGTCTTAAATTTAGGTGTTTACCCATTTTGAGTTCATTTTTGTACATGGTATGAAAAAATGAACTAACTTCATTCTTTTACATACAGCTGTCCAGTTTTCCCACCACCACTTATTGAAGAGGCTGTCTTTTCCTCATTGCACATTTGTGCTTCCATTGTTATAGATTAATTGACAAGTCAGTGAGTAAGTTCAGTCGCTCAGTCGTGTCTGACTCTTTGCGACCCCATGAATCACGACACACCAGGCCTCCCTGTCCATCACCAAAACCCGGAGTTCACACAAAATCACGTCCATCGACTCAGTGATGCCATCCAGCCACCTCATCCTCTGTCGTCCCCTTCTCCTCCCGCCACCAATCGCTCCCAGCATCAGAGTCTTTTCCAGTGAGTCAACTCGTCACATGAGGTGGCCAAAGTATTGAAGTTTCAGTTTTAGCATCAATCCTTCCAATGAACACCCAGGATTGATCTCCTTTAGAATGGACTGGTTGGATCTCCTTGCAGTCCAAGGGACTCTCAAGAGTCTTCTCCAGCACCACCGTTCAAAAGCATCAGTTCTTCAGCGATCAGCTTTCTTCACAGTCCAACTCTCACATCCATTCGTGACCACAGGAAAAACCATAGCCTTGACTAGACGCACATTGATTGGCAAAGTAATGTCTCTGCTTTTTAATATGCTATCTAGGTTGGTCATAACTTTCCTTCCAAGGAATAAGCGTCTTTTAATTTCATGGCTGCAATCAGCATCCACAGTGATTTTGGAGCCCCAAAAAATAAATTCTGACACTGTTTCCACTGTTTCCCCATCTATTTCCCATGAAGTGATGGGATCAGATGTCATGATCTTTGTTTTCTGAATGTTGAGCTTCAAGCCAAACTTTTCACTCTCCTCTTTCACTTTCATCAAGAGGCTTTTGAGTTCCTCTTCACTTTCTGCCATAAGGGTGATGTCATCTGCCTATCTGAGGTTATTGATATTTCTCCCAGCAATCTTGATTCCAGCTTGTGCTTCTTCCGGCCCAGCGTTCCTCAGGATGTACTCTGCATAGAAGTTAAATAAGCAGGGTGACAATATACAACCTTGACGTACTCCTTTTCCTATTTGGAACCAGTCTGTTGTTCCATGTCCAGTTCTAACTGTTGCTTTCTGACCTGCATACAGGTTTCTCAAGAGGCAGGTCAGGTGGTCTGGTATTCCCATCTCTTTCAGAATTTTCCACAGTTTATTGTGATCCACACATTCAAAGGCTTTGGCATAGTCAATGAAGCAGAAATAGATGTTTTTCTGGAACTCTCTTGCTTTCTCCATGATCCAGTGGATGTTGGCAATTTGATCTCTGGTGCCTCTGCCTTTTCTAAAACCTGCTTGAACATCTGGATTTTCGCAGTTCATGTATTGCTGAAGCCTGGCTTGGAGAATTTTGAGCATGACTTTACGAGCGTGTGAGATGAGTGCAATTGTGCGGTAGTTTGAGCATTCTTTGGCCTTGCCTTTCTTTGGGATTGGAATGAAGCCTGACCTTTTCCAGTCCTGTGGCCACTGCTGAATTTTCCAAATTTGATGGCAGATTGAGTGCAGCACTTTCACAGCATCATCTTTCAAGATTTGAAATAGCTCAATTGTAATTCCATCACCTCCACTAGCTTTGTTCATAGTGATGTTTTCTAAGGTCCACTTGACTTCACATTTCAAGATGTCTGGCTCCAGGTTAGTGATCACGCCATCGTGATTTTCTTGGTCGTGAAGATCTTTTTTGTACAGTTCTTCGGTGTATTCTTGCCACCTCTTCTTAATATCTTCTGCTTCTGTTAGGTCCATACCATTTCTGTCCTTTATCGAGCCCATCTTTGCATGAAGTGTTCCCTTGATATCTCTAATTTTCTTGAAGAGATCTCCTGTCTTTCTTATTCTGTTGTTTTCCTCTATTTCTTTGCACTGATCGCTGAGGAAGTCTTTCTTATCTCTCCTAGCTATTCTTTGGAACTCTGCATTCAGATGTTTATACCTTTCCTTTTCTCCTTTTCTTTTCACCTCTCTTCTTTTCACAGCTATTTGTAAGGCCTCCTCAGACAGCCATTTTGCTTTTTTGCATTTCTTTTCCATGGGGATGGTCTTGGTCCCTTTCTCCTGTACAATGTCACGAACCTCCGTCCATAGTTCATCAGGCACTCTATCTATCAGATCTAGTGCCTTAAATCTATTTCTTACTTCCACTGTATAATCATAAGGGATTTGATTTAGGTCATATCTGAATGGTCTAGTGGTTTTACCCTGCTTTCTTCAATTTAAGTCTGAATTTGGCAAAAAGGTGTTCATGATTTGAGCCACGGTCAACTCCTGGTCTTGTTTTTGCTAACTGTATACAGCTTCTCCATCTTTGGCTGCAAGGAATATAATCAATCTGATTTTGGTGTTGACCGTCTGGTGATGTCCATGTGTAGAGTCTTCTTTTGTGTTGTTGGAAGGGGGTGTTTGCTATTACCAGTGCGTTCTCTTGGCAAAACTCTATTAGCCTTTGCCCTGCTTCATTTCGTGCTCCATGCCCAAATTTGCCTGTTACTCCAGGTGTTTCTTGACTTCCTACTTTTGCATTCCAGTCCCCTTAATGAAAGGGCATCTTTTTTGGGTGTTAGTTCTAAAAGGTCTTTTAGGTCTTCATAGAACCATTCAACTTCGGCTTCTTCAGCATTACTTGTTGAGGCATAGGCTTGGATTACTGTAATATTGAATGGTTTGCCTTGGAAACGAACAGAAATAAATTGACAAGTACATGTGTTTATTTCTGAGCTATCTGTTCTGTTCCACTGATTTATGTATCTGTTTTTGTTCTAGTACTATAGCTTTGTAGTATAGTCTGAAGCAAGGAAGTATGATATCTTCAGCTTTCTTTTTTCTCAAGATTGCTTTGGCTCTTCAGGGTCTTTTGTGGTTCCATATAAATATCAGGATTATTTGTTCTAGTTCTGTGGAAAATGTCATGGGCATTTTGTTAGGGATTGCATTAAATCTATATATTGCTTTGGTTAGTATGGACATTTAAAAAATACTAATTTTTCAGTTCTTAAAAATGGAGTCTCTTTTCATATCTTTATATCCTGAGTTTCTTTCATCAGTGTTTTGTAGTTTTTCATAGCATACCTTGGCTAAGTTATTCTTTATTGTTGTTGTTGTTTTCTGGTACAATTTTAAACCAGATTGTTTTTAGTTTTTTGCCTTTCTCTCTCTGGTAGCTCATTATTAGTAAATAGAAAAGCAACAGATTTCTGTATATTAATCCTATATCCTACAACTTTACTCAATTCATTTATCAGTTCTACTAGTTTTCTGGTGGAGACTTTAGGGTTTTCTACATATAGTATCATGTCAGTGGTAAATAGTGACAATTTACTTCTTCCCTTCTAATTTGAATTCCTTTTACATTTTTTGCCTGATCATCATCTAGGACTTTTGCTACTACATTAAATAGAAGTGGTGGGAATGTGAAATATTTTTAAAAGACAAATGTATGGTGGGGTATAAAAGCATAGATCTTATTCTGAGTCTTACTTCATTTGGCTCAGAAAGGTTCCATTGATATGTGGAAGTGTAAGCTAATCATTGCCCTGATGGGGGCCAAAATGGACCAAAGAGGACTTTGTATACCTTAACAACAAATACAGTCTAGTCCAACCCAACAGCATTTCTGTGAAAGAATGAAACTAAGAAGTCTAGAAAAAGGACAAAATCAGTAAAGCCAAAGATTTTACTAAGGGAAGCCAAAACAGTATGTGTTAAAACTAGTAGGCTTGCCATTATTTCCCCATAATAGGTTTTCTTATGTATTCTAGAACCCATCAGAACGTAGAAAAATACCAGGATGAAGTGTAGATTAGATTCTTTGAGATATACATTACATGTGACAAGGATTAAAGACATCCAAAGCATGGGACATGGCCGAGTGACTAATATTTTCATAGGCTTGCCTGATGGCTCATATGGTAAAGAATCTGCCTACAATGCAGGACAGCTGGGTTTAATCCTTGGGTGAGGAAGATCCTCTGGAGAAGGAAATGGCAACCCACTCCAGTATTCTTGCCTGGGAAATCCCATGGGCAGAGGAGCTTGGCAGGCTACAGTCCGTGGGGGCACAAGAGTTACACATGACTTAGTGACGAAACCACACAAAGCATTCATAAATTACTATCACGAATAACACAAAAATTCCTATTTTTCCTGAAAAAATAGAATTTTTCCTTCCTAAAACAAGTAGCCTGGTTATTAATTGCATGAAGGTTTCTAGCTACATATGATACAAAAGGCTCAATTTCCTTTGCTTTTAGGTTTTCCCTTAATCTGAATTAGTAACTATCAAGCTTAAAAGAGGAGAGAGTTTATAATGTAATACAGAAATGCATACATGCACCCATTTGCACAAATATGTTTTTCTCCTAACAAGCTTTCTCTAAATCAAAAATGTCTCTGCTATCCTGCCTTAGAGTTCCCAACTTATTCCCATGATCCAAATAAACTAAATACTTCATTTAAGAGCGGTAATCAAGAAAATATACCAGTGCAGACTCTATACAGTCATACAACAATAGAGAAATACAGGCTGAAAAAACACAACAGAAAAGTATTGCCATGAGCAGAAGGAAATCACATCCGTCTTATTATTGTGAAGTACACACTCCCTCAGTCCCATCAAAAGCCTCAGTGCAATAAGTCAAGAAGGCAAAACTTCAATACCTCAGGATTTACAAAGGTAAAACCTGAACTGGATGAGAGAGAATAAGGTGTAGAAGATACTTTGAAGAAAACAATTACAGAAAAGAAAATCCCAGGGAGAGTAACACAGAATGCCACTGATGGAAGGAGTCAGGGATGCAGAGAACAGAATTGATGAAGCAGAGCAAACGGAAAATAAATGAAAGTGGAAGTGACTGTAGAAAAAAAAATTTTTTCCTGACACACACATGCATATGTATATATCAGAAAAGATTATAAGACAGAGCCTAGAACAGTGTCTAGTGCATAACAAGCCTTATTATTGCCGATTGCCAGTTGAACAAATAATAAACCTATATAAAATAGGTGTTCTGAAAGAAAACTGCACACATAAAAAAGAATATAAATATATACTTAAATGAATATAGACTTGAATTTGCAGTTTTATAAGGCCAAATGTAAATAACCAACACTAAAACATATTATATTATTATACAGAAGAGCCAGTTCTGACTCTGTGATTATTCTGTTCTATTGATTTTTAACCTTTGTTTTTCATTGCTCTTGCTTTTATAATCATACATAATGCCCTGCCTCCAGGAACCCTGTCCCTCTGCTTGAAGCGATTACTTCCCTGCCCTGAGGTTGGCCATTCTGGAAGATATTTGCAAGATAACAGTCTATACTTCCTCAACCTCTCCCTTTCTCTGACCTATAAAAGAATCTGGCATCCAGACCCCCCATGATGGTTATTTTGAAACATTAGTATGCCATCTTCTTGGTCAGCTGGCTTTCTGAATAAAGTCCTACTCCTTGCCTCAGCACCTTGTCTCTCGATTAATTGGCTTGTCCTGTGGTTTGCAGACCAAACTTGGACTCAGCAACAATATTACATTAGGTTTGAAGTCTAGAAAAAGACTCTCTGGAGTATCTAGGCAAAAAATTTCCAGTTGGCCCTAAAGAAAAACATTTCTGGTTGGTCTGAGACTTATCACAAAAAAACATTCAGTGCTAGAAGATGGTTTTCACATAAATATTTTTAAACATGCAAAAAAATTCCTAAAGATACTTTAATGAAAGAACTACAAGTTGCATGTTGTATTTCAGTAGTTAAGTTGTATCCAAATCTTTGTGACCCCATGGACTGCAGCTAGCCAGTCTTCTCTTTCACCATTTATCAGTTTGCTCAGATTCATGTTCTTTGATTTGGTGATGTTTCGTAACCATCTCATCCTCTGCTGCCCTTTTCTCCTTTTGCCTCAGTCTTACAGGTTGTATATATGTGTAACTGAGAATGAGAATGCAATTCTGTAAATATTGTTAATAAAACAAATGAAAATATAAATAAAAATACATAGAAACTGAAAAGTTACATTTTAACTTTTTAAATTAAATAATTTTTAAAAATAATATTAAGTTATTTTTAAAAATTCAACTGAGTTTATTTGAAGATCTAGAAGGTTTATTCAACATTTCATGAATCAGGCAGCATCATATCTAGTAAGTTGAAAGACACTGGGATGTGCTGTACCAAATGGAAGGCTTTCATAGGCAGAAACACTGTGGGACAAAAAGTGTATTACTGAAATAAAAGAATACATTGTTTTTGGTAAGGTCACCTCCTCTTAGGGACCAGAAAGGAATAGGGTCTTATCAGGCAGATTATTTCACTAGCTTTGATCAGGAAATTCCAGACAGACTGGTTTATAATTCTACTGGGAGAGGCTAAAATTGCAATTAGGTTAGGTATTAAGTTTTGATAGGGCCTAAAAGTGACTCCATTTGGACCACTTATTTATTTTCAACAATTTTATTTAAATAATGAAGCAATACAGGCCTATATATTTAATAATACATGTAGTATATTTGTTATTATTTATTATAGTATATAAATTAATTTATTATAAGCTTAACTTTTAATTTATCTTAGGTAAAATGTTAGTTGAAGCCATCAGTTCAGTTCAGTTCAGTTGCTCAGTCATGTCTGACTCTTTGCCACCCCATGAATCACAACACGCCAGGCCTCCCTGTCCATCACCAACTCCTGAAGTTCACTCAAACTCACGTCCATCAAGTCGGTGATGCCATCCAGCCATCTCATTCTCTGTCGTCCCCGTCTCCTCCCACCCGCAATCCCTCCTAGCATCAGACTCTTTTCCATTGAGTCAACTTGTCGCATGAGGTGGCCAAAGTATTGGAGTTTCAGCTTTAGCATCAGTCCTTCCAATGAACACCCAGAATTGTTCTCCTTTAGAATGGACCGGTTGCATCTCCTAGCAGTCCAAGGGACTCTCAAGAGTCTTCTCCAGCAGCACGGTTCAAAAGCATCAAGTCTTCGGTGATCAGCTTTCTTCACAGTCCAACTCTTACATCCATACTTGACCATGGGAAAAACCATAGCCTTGACTAGACGGACATTGGTTGGCAAAGTAATGTCTCTGCTTTTTAATATGCTATCTAGGTTGGTCATAACTTTCCTTCCAAGGAATAAGCGTCTTTTAATTTCATGGCTGCAATCAGCATCCATAGTGATTTTGGAGCCCCCAAAAATAAAGTTTGACACTGTTTCCACTGTTTCTCCATCTATTTCCCATGAAGTGATGGGACCTGATGCCATGATCTTCGTTTTCTGAATGTTGAGCTTCAAGCCAACCTTTTCACTCTCCTCTTTCACTTTCATCAAGAGGCTTTTTAGTTCCTCTTCACTTTCTGCCATAAGGGTGGTGTCATCTGCCTATCTGAGGTTATTGATATTTCTCCTGGCAATCTTGATTCCAGGTTGTGCTTCTTCCAGCCCAGCGTTCCTCATGATGTACTCTGCATAGAAGTTACAAAAGCAGGGTGACAATATACAGCCTTGACGTACTCCTTTTCCTATTTGGAACCAGTCTGTTGTTCCATGTCCAGTTCTAACTGTTGCTTCCTGACCTGCATACAGGTTTCTCAAGAGGCAGGTCAGGTGGTCTGGTATTCCCATCTCTTTCAGAATTTTCCACAGTTTATTGTGATCCACACAGTCAAAGGCTTTGGCATAGTCAATGGAGCAGAAATAGATGTTTTTCTGGAACTCTCTTGCTTTTTCCATGATCCAGTGGATGTTGGCAATTTGATCTCTGGTGCCTCTACCTTTTCTAAAACCTGATTAAACATCTGGAAGTTCGCGGTTCACATATTGCTGAAGCCTGGCTTGGAGAATTTTGAGCATGACTTTACTATCGTGTGAGATGAGTGCAATTGTGTGGTAGTTTGAGCATTCTTTGGCCTTGCCTTTCTTTGGGATTGGAATGAAGACTGACCTTTTCCAGTCCTGTGGCCACTGCCATAAACAAAGTCAAAAATGTCTTCATGTAATGACGCCAAGAAAGTTGTTTAAATAAGTGCTTTTGATAGATGAAACTATTTACTTCCTTTGTCTTAGCTGCATTTAATCAATCCTGGTTTGAGATGAATTGGATCTAAGATGTCAAGTCATATAAATATGAATAATAAAATAATTCATGTACACAACTTTATCATTTGAAACAGTAAAGTGGTCAGCTATTTATATTAACCATTGTTTTAGCATTGTTATGAACATTATGGGGCTAATGTTGCACTCGTGGTTAAGAACTCACCTGCCAGTGCTGTGTTGTGCTTAGTCATTCAGTTGTGTCTGACTTGTTGCAACCCCATGGACCATAGCCCAGGAAACATAAAAGATTCTGTTTTAATCCCTGGGTTAGGAAGATCACCTGGAGGAGGGTATGGCAATCCACTCCAGTATTCTTGCCTGGATAATCCCATGGACATAGGAGCCATAGGGTCGCGAAGAGTCAGACATGACTAAAGTGACTTAGTACATTTACATGAACGTTATGGTCAGTTTAGTTTTCACGTTGGAGAAATGTGAGCTATTCATACTTAACAAATAGATATAAAATATTTTAAAACTGAATTAAAGAAGAAACAGATGCAAGTTAATGGAAACTTGAATAGATTGAATTGAAGTAAGGTAAACAAATAACAAGGAAATGGCTTAAGTACCTTAAGCTGGGAATACTCTGCTACCTTTCAGTGACATAAGAAATATTTAAATATTTTAGGTTTTGAATCATTTTTTCTGCAAACATTTATTTCAAATCAATTTTTTAATTAAAAAAGGTCATAATTTTCACTCATTAAACAATAAAACAGTGATATAATAAATAGAGTTAGAGGTATGACTGTCCTTAAGTAAAAATAAAGTTTCCATAGTAGTATTGTTTAATACAGATTTAGTAGAAGTAGTTGTATTGGATTCAACAAACTTTAAACACAAGGCTCAGTGATAGCTTTCATGACAATCGTAATCTTTTTAATAGTTTCTTTCTTCTACTTATAATTTGAGTAAGAAATGACTGGAATATTTCATTATCAAAAAATCGCTTAAATCTGAGGCCAGGCAGAGGGGTACAGTAAGGTTTAAAATCTTTTAGTCAAATTATTTTGTAAATGCCCTTTATTTCCCACTCTGCACTTTCTTACTGTGATGGATGGCTTTCTTATATAAGGAAGTTAGGCCATCTATCCATACTTCATTTAACAATCATTTATTGATCTCCTACTCTATTCAAGGGGTGGTTTATTTTTATAGTAAAGAATCAGGTTTAGATTTCATATATCTCACAAGCAGACTGCATACCTCAAATCACTTATCTTAGTGTACAGATTTCTAAGTCCAGCTTTACCCTTTAATGTACATGTAGCAGATCTCCATTGAAATAAGCTTTTTTTTGTTTTTAAACCAAAAGTAGACTGAACAGCTTCAATACCTGCAGGTATTTTGGGTTAGGTAATTCATGTAATGTGATTCATAAGGTGTGTGCTGTGCTAAATTGCTTCAGTTGCGTCTATCTTTTGTGACCTTAAGTCTGCAGCCCACCAGGCTTCTCTGTCCATCAGATTTCCCAGGCAAGAACACTGGAGTGGGTTGCCGTTTCCCACTCCAGAGGATCTTCTGGACCCAGAGACTGAACCCATGTCTCCTGCATTGCAGGTGGATTCTTTACCAGCAAACTATGAGGGAAGCCCCAAAGGCTGATTTATATATAAACAAGTGTATGGCACAATCGATCTTTTACTTAAATGAAAGTTGGATAAGTGAATGAGAAGCTGAGAAGACATGCAGGGTTAACACATATCTTAGACAGTGTGATGCAGGGGAGTAACCGCCAGGTTTGATCAACTTGGGTTTGAATCCCTTTTCTACCATCTACTTGCTGTGGGATCCTGAACAATTTTCTTAAACTCTTTGCTCTCATGTCCCTTTGTAAAAGTGGGAGAATTCTGAATATACAGGATTGGGTAGTTGACAAAGAGCAAGAACTAAAGAATCTGGAGACTCAGTTTGAATCTTAGTCATATGTCTAGAGAATTTGATAAATTTTAGTAAGTTACTTAAGTTCTCCAGCCTTCTGGATGAAAGAGAAAGAATAAAACCTACTTCTTAGAATTGTTTTGAAGATTGTGAGATAGTGTATCTAATACATTTAGCAGGGTGCCTGGAAGATTAATATAATGAAACTTCCAGAAAGAAAGTGATGGAGCTTAACTCTTGTATATAAGAGCGGTCAAAATAAGCTTTTGCTAAATGGCATTTGGGCAGAGACTTAGGTAAAGGAAGGGGATCTGGGGACTTCCCTGGTAGTCCAGTGGTTAAGACTGTGGGCTCCCAATGTAAGGGGCATTCCTGGTCAGGGAACTAAGATCCTGCTTGTGAATGTTACATATAGAAAATCTGGAATGAAGAGTATTTTGAGCAGCAAGAAGAACTGGTATGAAAAAACAGGAACAAATCCAGGCTTGGTATATTCAAGGCAATGGGGCAATGTCATAGGAAGAGAATGAACAAAAGGAAAAAGTTGGGGGACAGAATGAGGACAGAAGAGCAGAGGTCCAGGCCACATTGGGCCTCTTAGAGTGATAAGGACTAAGTTTTACTGATTGGTGGGGTTTGGCAAGTTGTATTGGGTCAACTCTGATTTCTGCCTGGAATAGTGACTGAATGGAAGTAAGGATTTAAGTGGCAAGACCAGTCTAGGCAGGGAGTGATACTAGTTGGAATGGGGTGAGATGAGGCTCAATTCTGGATATGCTTTGAAGGTGATTAATGGGATTCATTGGTTGATTATATGTAGGATGTGAAAGATAAATACACGGTAAATTTTAAAATTTATGCCTGAACAACTAGAAGAGTAGATGAACCATTTATTAAGGGGAGACAGTTGTAGGAGAGTCAGATTGATGAAGAATAGATCATGAATTTTATTTTCAGTTTATTTCCATATACCAAATTCAAAGATTGGAATAGTTATAAATGGTAAATGTATGTCAGTGGTTTAGATGTAATCACTGTGTGAAATGTCAATGATTTCAGTTAACTTTTTTCAGAAATTCTCCTTTCTGAATTTTATTTTAACTTTATATGAAATAACATTCTTGTGAGTTAAAAGATGCAAAGCTATTGCTAACTCTTTCAAAATATTTCCAAACCAGTTTAATGAACTGCTGAGGAGTAATGACAGTAAAATAAAAAATTTATGCATAACAAGATTCATTGGCTTTTATATACTAATTATGAACCAGATGATATTTGAGCACCTATTTGGTAAAGACTAAAAGTGTAAATTATGAAGCCATTTAAAACTTCTTAAATGTCAGATAATTTTATTAGTGTTCATGCAATTAATATTCCATTGCTGATTTCAAAAGACAAATAGCATTATTCTCTTTGACAGTTATTTTAGAGATAGGCAATTTTATTCATCTTACCTTTCAGACTGAAATACAAAGGTGTGTAATAAATTTAAAGAATAATTTCTAGGATGGCAAAAATACATTGTGCTATTGAGTCTCAATATCATATAGATACTGTATTATTTACTGTCTAGCCATCTGGCTATCTTGTCATATAGTTGTCCATCTATTAATTAGGTCAGCTGTAATGTTCCTATGGCTAGGACTTTTAATTTACCAAATCATAATGGTGTTCTCTAGAAGAGAGACAGAGCATGATCATGAAATACAGGCTATATTCTCAGAAAAAAAATTAAGTCCAAGCATTTCCAGTGTTTACCTATAAAATAGTACGTCAGTCACTTTTTACCTTAAAGCCTAGTTTTACCATCAAAATATGCATTGACTTCATAGAGGTAATTTAATGATGTAATGAATATGAAGAACTTAACACATTAGGAGAGATACAGATAGTACCAATAATTGCTTGCTGGTAATATTTCGTATATTGTTAACCTTTGTTATTATTTTTAGATTTTGATGATTCTGCTCTACTTATGGAATTTTTAATAACTCAGACTCGAGCATGAATAACGTAGCATTAAGCATTAAAAATATGTTAATGTGAAGAACTTGTTAGCAGTTAAGATTAAAAATATCCTGTGAGAGAAATAGAATCTTAAAACAATACTATCAAATAAAATACATCAAAGGCGTTTTCTTTTCAGGAGCATCCTTTGATATTTGAAATAAATAAAGCCTGGGAGTTCTTTTTGTTCCATGTTGCTATATGTGAATAACTGTGGAAAAATTGGATGGTGTTTTACCTGGATAAAATGTTCATGAATTTTAAGCTTTTCTGATTTTAAAGTGATCATTTAAAGCCAGTATTTGTTGTTGTTGTTCAGTTGCTAAGTCATGTCCTACTATTTGCGACCCCATGGACTGCAGCACATCAGGTTTTCCTGTCCTTCACCATCTCCCGGAGTTTTCTCAAACTAGTGTCCATTGAGTCAGTGATGCCATCCAACCATCTCCTCTTCTGTCATTCCCTTTTTCTCCTGACTTCAATCTTAAGCAGCATCAGGGTTTTCCAATGAGTTGGTTTTTCACATAAGGTGGCCAAAATATTGCAGTGTTAGCTTGAGCATCAGTCCTTCCAATGAATATTCAGGACTGATGTCCTTTAGGATTGATCTTCCTGCAGTCCAAGTGTCTCTCAAGAGTCTTCTCCAGCACTACAGTTCCTGAGCATCAGTTCTTCAGTGCTTTGCCTTCTTTATGGTCCAGCTCTCATATCTGTACATGACTACTGGGAAAACCATATGTCACATTGATCCTGTTTGTAAGCCAGTTGTCTTGTTCACCCTGTCCACACTGTTTGCTGAACCCACCTGGTCAAAGGCATTAACGTAATCATTGAAACAGAAGTAGATATTTTCTGGAATTTCTTGCTTTTTCTATGATCCAACAGATGTTGACAATTTCATCTCTGGCTTTGCTTCCTTTTATAAATCCAGTTTGTACATCTGGAAATTCTCAGTTCACATACTATTGAAGCCTTGCTTGAAGGATTTTGAAGGTAGTAATACCTTGCTGGCGTGCTACAGTCCATGGGGTCACAAAGAGTCGGATACAACTGAGCAAATGAAATAAACTTGCTAGCATGTGAAATTAGTACAATGTGCAGTAGTTTGAACATTGTTTGGCATTTCCTGTCTTTGTGATTGGGATGAAAACCGACCTTTTCCAGTCCTGTGGCTACTTCTGAGTTTTCCAAATTTGCTGGCATATTGGGTGCAGCACTTTCACAGCATCATCTTTTAGGATCTGAAATAGCTCAGCTGGAATTCCATCCCCCCACTAGGTTTGTTTGTAGTGATGCTTCCTAAGGCCCACTTGACTTCACACTCCAGGATGTCTACCTCTAGGTAAGTGATCACACCATCATGATTATCTGGGTCATGAAGATCTTTTTTGTACAGTTTTTCTGTGTGTTCTTGCCACCTCTTCTTAATATCTTCTGCTTCTGTTAGGTCCATACCATTTCTGTCCTTTATTGTGCCCATCTTTGCATGAAATTTTCCCTTGGTATCTCTGATTTTCTTGACGAGAGCTCTAGTCTTTCCCATTCTGTGGTTTTCCTCTGTTTCTTTGCATTGTTCATTTAAGAAGCCTTTCTTATCTCTCCTGTTATATTTCTTTCTTTATTTAATAGAACAACAGAGGTTTTGTTTGCATGCATTTATGCAATGGCAGTCATCAACAATAACAACACAAAAATAAACTTCAAAAAATAAATATGAATGTATTACCATTAAGGGAACTGATCCTTCTCTTGATTTTTCTAGAGGCCAGCAAGCAAATTCTGAAGTACAGTGATACCTGCTTGACACTAGATGAATCATATTTAGAAACAATTAAAGGGCAATAATTTAATTGTATTTTTCCATTTAGGTTACTGGAACTGAAGATGGTAACATGATTCAGCAATACGATAAAGGAGATTAGTTGTCACAAGTGCATTTTTAAAAATAGATAAACATAATATATCAATATTTATATATATACATTCTATAAATATTCTTATTATTTACCCAGGAGGCTGTAATAGCTTTTTTGGATGCTTAGTATTGTCTGAAGTGAATTTTTATTGCCTGTTATAAACTCCTAAAAGAAGGGTTTATAATGGGAACTTGGTGAGACATTTAATATCAGCACTGAAATAGGTTCTTTTGATTTCCATATTTGTTTGAGAACAGTAACAGCAGTCAGAGTTTCTCCCAGAGGTATAGTTTCTTTAGCTGTCTGTCTGAGTGTGTCTAATTATAGGAGTATGCTTTTTGTCTATTCAATGTTGATACTAAACATTGTTTTCCATTACAACAATATTCTTATTTTAGAGCTTTTAAAATATACTCTCAGTTCAGTTCAGTCACTCAGTCATGTCCAACTCTTTGTGACCCCATGAACCACAGCATGCCAGGCCTCCATGTCCATCACCAACTCCCGGAGTTCACCCAAACCCATATCCATCGAGTCGGTGATGCCATCCAACCATCTCATCCTCTGTTGTTCCCTTCTTCTCCTGCCCTCAATCTTTCCCAGCATCAGGGTCTTTTCAAATGAGTCAGATCTTCCCATCACGTGGCGAAAGTATTGGAGTTTCAGCTTTAGCATCAGTCCTTCCAATGAACACCCAGGACTGATCTCCTTTAGGATGGACTGGTTGGATCTCCTTGCAGTCCAAGGGAGTCTCAAGAATCTTCTCCAACACCACAGTTCAAAAGCATCAATTCTTCAGTGCTCAGCTTTCTTTATAGTCCAACTCTCACATCCATCCATGACCACTGGAAAAACCATAGCCTTGACTAGACAGACCTTTGTTGACAAAGTAATGTCTCTGCTTTTTAATATGCTGTCTAGGTTGTTCATAACTTTCCTTCCAAGGAGTATGCGTCTTTTAATTTCATGGCTGCAGTCACCATCTGCAGTGATTTTGGAGCCCAGAAAAATTAATTCAGTCACTGTTTCCACTGTTTCCCCATCTATTTCCCATGAAGTGATGGGACCGGAACCATGATCTTAGCTTTCTGAATATTGAGTTTTAAGCCAACTTTTTCACTCTCCTCTTTCACTTTTATCAAGAGGTTCTTTAGTTCTTCTTCACTTTCTGCCATAAGGGTGGTGTCATCTGCATATCTGAGGTTATTGATATTTCTCCTGGCAATCTTGATTCCAGCTTGTGCTTCTTTCAGCCCAGCTTTTCTTACGATGTACTCTGCATATAAGCTAAATAAGCAGAGTGACAATATACAGCCTTGATGTACTCCTTTTCCTATTTGGAACCAGTCTGTTGTTCCATGTCCAGTTCTAACTGTTGCTTCCTGACCTGCTTTTTGGAAAAAAATTTGATCTCAGTTTTCTCTGTCTTTTCTAAAACCTGCTTAAACATTTGTAAGTTCACAGTTCACGTATTGCTGAAGCCTGACTTGGAGAATTTTGAGCATGACTTTACTAGCATGTGAGATGAGTACAATTGCGCAGTATTTTGAACATTCTTTGGCCTTGCCTTTCTTTGGGGTTGGCATCTTTCTTTGGGATTGGAAAACTGACCTTTTCCAGTCCTGTGGCCACTTCTGAGTTTTCCAAATTTGCTGGCATATTGAGTGCAGCCCTTTCACAGCATCATCTTTCAGGATTTGAAATAGCTCAACTTGTGTTCCATCACCTGTACTAGCTTGTTCGTAGTGATACCCAATAAAATATCTATGGAAATTATATTTTAAGATTGAGTGAAATGTTTTCCATTGATAAAAATTGAAAGGCAAATTTCTTGTTTTTAAAATTTCTTCTTTTTTAACCAGTAATTCTAGATAATTTGAGCAACTTACTCTAGAACAAATATCCACTTTCTACTTTATTTGACTAGGGGGAGAAAACATGGGCAATAACTGATAAATTATGTAATAGTTTACAGTTTAAGAAGTACTTGAAAATAAATTATTTTATTAAGACTGAGCAAAACCCTATGAAATGTGTTATCTTTATCATTCTGTCTCTCTATCTATTTGCATGCATGTGTGTTAAGTTTCTTCAGTCACGTCCAACTCTCTGAGACCCTATGGACTGTAGCCTGCCAGGCTCCTCTGTCCATGGGGATTCTCCAGGTGAGAATACTGGAGTGGTTTGGAATGCCCTCTTCCTGGGGATGTTCCTGACCCAGGGATTTATCTGTCCATATAAGTCATTTGTTTATGGGCTAAAAGCAAGAAACTACCACATAAGGCTTTTCCAAAATACCATGAGCCTTTTCAATGAATGAATGAAATATATTCTGAGAAACAAATGAGCATATACATTTGTAATGTGTGAGTGACAGGTTCTTTCTTATCACTTAGGTAAGGATTTAATTAGCTCATATCTGAATTGAACTATCCATCAGAGGGCAAAAAGAATGAAAACCACAATCACAGAAAACTAACCAAACTGATCACATGGATCACAGCATTGTCTAGCTCAATGAAACTGAAGCATGTTGTGTAAGGGCCATGCAAGACAGACAGGTCATGGTGGAGAGTTATGATTAAATGTGGTCCACTGGAGAAGAGAATGGGAAACCACTTCAGTATTCCTGTCTTGAGAACTCCATGAACAGAATGAAAAGGCAAAAAGATATGACACTGAAAGATGAAATCTCCAGGTCGGTAGGTGCCCAATATGCTACTGGAGAAGAGTAGAGAAGTAACTCAAGAAAGAATGAAAAAATGGAGCCAAAGCAAAAACAATACCCAGTTGTGGATGTGACTGGTGATCAAAGTAAACTTCAGTACTATAAAGAACAGTATTGCACAGGAACCTGGAATGTTAGGTCCATGAATCAAGGTAAATTGGAGATGGCAAGAGTGAACAATGACATTTTAGGAATCAGTGAACTAAAATGGACTAGAATTGATGAATTTAATTCAGATGACCAGTATATCCGCTACTCTGGGCAAGAATCCCTTAGAAGAAATGGAGAGCCATCATAGTTAACAAAACAGTCCAAAATGCAGTACTTGGGTTTAATCTCAAAAATGACAGAATATTGTCTGTTCAACGCCAAGGCAAACCATTCAGTATGATAGTAATCCAAGTCTATGTCCCAACCACTAATGTGGAAAAAGCTGAAGCTGAACAGTTCTATGATGATGTACAAGACTTTTTAGAACTAACACCAAAAAAAAGATGTTCTTTTCATCATAGGGGACTAGAATGCAAAAGTAGGAAGTCAACAGATACCTGGGGTGATAGGCAAGTTTATCTTTGTAGTACAGAATGAAGCAGGGCAAAGGCTAACTGAGTTTTGCTAAGAGAACACACTGGTCATAGCAAGCATCCTCTTCCAAAACACAAGAGAAAACTCTACACATGGACCTCACCAGACGGTCAATATCAAAACCAGACTGATCATATTCTTTGCAGCTGAAGGTGGAGAAGCTCTATACAGTCAGCAAAACCAAGACCTGGAGCTGACTGTGGCTCAGATCATGAACTCCTTATTGCCAAATTCAGACTCAAATTGAAGACAGTAGGGAAAACCACTAGACCATTCAGGTATGACCTAAAGCAAACCTCTGATGATTATACGGTGGAAATGATAAACAGATTCAAGGTATTATATGTGATAGACAGAGTACCTGAAGAACTGTGGAAAGAGGTTTGTGACATTGTACAGGAGGCAGAGATCAAGACCATTCCCAAGAAAAGGAAATACAAAACATCAAAATGGTTGTTTGAGGTTGTTTGAGGAGGCCTTACAAATAGCTGAGAAAAAAAGAGGAGCTAAAGGCAAAAGAGAAAAAGAGAGATACACCGATCTGAATGCAGAGTTCCAAAGAATAGCAAGGAGAAATAAGAAAGTCTTTCTCCATAATCAATGCAAAGAAATAGAAGGAAACAATAGAATGGGAAAGACAGAGATTGCTTCAAGAGAGAATCTTCTCCAACACCACAGTTCAAAAGCATCAATTCTTTGGTGTTCAGCTTTCTTTATGGCCCAACTCTCACTGCCATACATGACTACTGGAAAAACCATAGCTTTGATTAGACGGACATTTGTTGGCAAAGTAATGTCTCTGCTTTTTAATACACTGTCTAGGTTGGTCATAACTTTTCTTCCAAGGAGCAAGCACCTTTTAGTTTCATGGCTGCAGTCACCATCTGCAGTGATTTTGGAGCCCAGAGGAATAGTCTCTCACTGTTTCCATTGTATCTCCATCTACTTGCCATGAAGTAATGGGACTGGATTCTGTGATCTTAGCTTTTTGAATGTTGAGTTTTAAGCCATCTTTTTCACTCTCCTCTTTCACTTTCATCAAGAGGCTCTTTAGTTCCTCTTCACTCTACCATAAGGGTGGTGTCACCTGAAATATCTCAACTGGAATTCCATTACATCTACTAACTTTGTTCACAGTCAAGTAAGGCCCCTTTGACTTCACACTCCAGGATGTCTGACTCTAGGTGAGTGATCACACTATCATGGTTACCTGGGTCATTAAGATCTTTTTGTATAATTCCTCTGTGTATTCTTGCCTCCTCTTATTATCTTCTGCAAGTTCTCATTAGTTATCTATTTTATATATAATAGTGTATATACTCTTTGGATGCATGCATGTTCAGTTGCCCAGTTGTGTCTGACTCTTTGTGACTCCATGGACTGTAGACTCCTGTGTCCATGGCAGACTCCTGTGTCCATGGCATATTCCAGGCAAGAATACTGAAGTGGGTTGCCATTTCCTTCTCCAGGAGATCTTGTTGACCAAAGGATTGAATCTGTATCTCCTGCATTGGCAGGCAAATTATTTACCACTGAGCCACCAGGGAAGCCTGTTAATGTTTGTATATGTCAACCCCAATCTCCCAATTTATCCCTTTCCTTTTTTCCCCTGGTAGCCATAAGTGTGCTTTCTATATCTGTGACTCTAGGTGTTTTGTAAATAAGTTAATTTGTATGGTGAATGATTTTTATTAATTTTAAATGTTAGTTATCAAATCTCTCTGTTGAAGTTCAAGAATAATTTTTTCTTGGGTGAAATAAACAGGAAAATATTCAGAAACTATATGAAAATTTTCATATCCTGAAATAATAGATGATTACTTATTCTAACAGCTTTTACCACTCAAAAAAGTTATAGCTTATCTCAGTGAACCATAGTAACTCTGTTTTGTTATGTTTCCTGAAGTGTTTTATGTGAACATTGAAGTTCCTAGTTATTTAACAGTTTTTGTTTTATTCTAGTGTAATGTCTACATATTACAGCAACAAAATAAGTGTAAACACTGAATTCTTTGATATTATGAAATTAATCATCATAAATATACTAAAAATGTAGAATCCTATAACTTAGAGGGAATGGAATTTCAGAAAACACTTTTGTTGTTGCTCTATTGCTGAACCATATCCAACTATTTGCTACCCTGTGAACAGCAGCATGCCAGGTTTTCCTGTCCCTCACTGTCTCCTGGAGTTTGCCAAAACGCATGTCCATTGATACGGTGATTCCAACCAACCATCTCATTCTCTATTGACCCCTTCTCCTCCTGCCTTCAATCTTTCCCAGCATTATGGTCTTTTCCAATGAGTCGGCCCTTTGCATCAGGTGGTCATAGTATTATAGCTTCAGCGTTAGTCCTTCCAATGAATATTCAGGATTGATTTCCTGCAGGATTGATTGGCTTGATCTCCTTGCTGTCCAAGGAGTTCTCAAGAGCCTTCTGTAGCACCAGAGCTCGACAGTATCAGTTCTTTGGCACTCAGCCTTCTTTATGGTACAACTCTCAAATCCATACATGAGTACTGGAAACACCATGCTGCTGCTGCTGCTGCCAAGTCACTTCAGTTGTGTCCGACTCTGTGTGACCCCATAGATGGAAGCCCACCAGGCTCCCCTGTCCCTGGGATTCTCCAGGCAAGAACACTGGAGTGGGTTGCCATTTCCTTCTCCAATGTGTGAAGCTGTGACTAAACAGACCTTTTTCAGCAAAGTGATGTCTCTACTTTTTAATATACTGTCTAGATTTATCATAGGTGTTCTTCCAAGGAACATGCATCTTTTAATTTCAGTCATCATCTGCAATGATTTTGGAGCCCAGGAAAATACTATTCTGTCAATGTTTCCATTGTTTCCCCATCTATTTGCCATGAAGTGATGGGACCGGATGCCATGATCTTAGCTTTTTGATTGTGAGTTTTAAGCCAGCTTTTTCACTCTCCTGTTTCACTTTCATCAAGAGGCTCTTTAGTTATTCTTCACTTTCTGCCATAGGGTGGTGTCATCTGCATTTCTGAGGTTATTGATATTTCTCCTGGCAATCTTGATTCCAGCTTACGCTTCATCCAGCCCAGCATTCTACCTAGAAGTTAAACAAGCAGGGTGACAGTATATAGCCTTGATATACTCTTTTTCCAATTTTGAACTAATCCATTGCTACATGATTGTTTCCATTACTTCTTGGCCTAAATACAGGTTTCTCAGGAGGCAGGCAAAGTGGTCTCATATTCCTGTCTCTTTAAGGATTTTTACAGTTTTTTGTGATCCACACAGTCAATGCTTTAGCATAGTGAATAAAGCAGAAGTACGTATTTTTCTGGAATTCCCTTGCCTTCTCTATGATCCAAACAGTGTTGGCAATTTGATCTCCTGTTCCTCTGCCTTTTCTAAATCCATCTTTAGTACTTCTGTAAGTTCTCAGTTCATGTCCTATTTAACCTGTTTAACTTGTACAAGTTAACTTTAACTTGAAGGATTTGGGGCATTACCTTTCTAGCATGTGAAATCAGCATAATTGTGCTATAGTTTGAACACCTAACAATCTTTACTGAAAATAGTAGAGAAGCAGAGAACTTAAATATCTTCCCCAATGTCATAGAGTGCTTTATTGGAAAAGCTAAAATATTATATCTGTTCCTATGATCCTTGCTCTTTCCGTTAGATATATATACCTTTAATAATATCAATGATATGCATAGTAAGTGTTAGAATGTGATTGTATCAGAAACTTAACACGAAGAAAAAAAAAGTCATCCGAGTGATGCCTGGTGAGCAGAGCACAGTCTTGACCATTGAAAGCATGAGCTGCAACTTAGAAAAGATTTCAGTAAGTTGCCCACCAAAGGAAATGTTGAGTAATTTTGATTGGCGTTTGATTGGCGTTATAGAAATGAACTTATTTAAATTATTTAAGAATAAATTTAAGGTTAAGTGCAAGATTTTGGTCATGATACATAATCTAAGAAAATTTTAAATTTTGGTTGTGATAATTTAAAAAATGAAAGTGAAATCTTCCAAAATATCAGAAGTTCTCCAGTTCCATAAGACAGCTGAGAAGAAGCACCACGGAATTTTATTCATTTAGATATAATGAAATCAAAGAAAAGCTGTATTTAAAAATATATGAATATAATGTGACTCAAAATTAATCATTGATTTTATGCATAAAGCCAAACCAATTTAAATACTTACTAAAAGCTAAAACTTCCAAAAAGAAATAGATGTATTTACTTGTAATTACTTTATATGTCATTCATTCACTATTTTGGCACACTTTTTTTTTTTAAATGTGTTTACTTTAGGAAATATGTGTTAACTTTTAAATCCATTCTTTATTAATGCTCTGTTGTAGTATTTTGTTGATTTAAACATAGATCACAATAAAAAGTCTTGAAATGATTTGCTGTCTTATTTGGAGCATTTAAATTATACATAGTTGTCAAATTATGTGCACAAGAAATAAGATTTTAATGGATAAGTTACTAAAGGGATAAAGTCAAATGACACAGCTTGTCCAAAATATGAAGTGCCCTTCACATATCCCTAAGGCTGGAGAATGTCATTTCACAACTCTGCCACCCTATTTAGTATTAAGCCAAGGAATGTGTGGAGCTTTTATTCCCAGTTACACAGGGATCTACAAATTTAAAAAAAGTTCTATCATGCTATTAAAAAAAAATTTCTGTATCATGCTATACCGATACTTATTATTTCAGGTTTTGTTTGTTTGATTTTTATTTTATTTTATTTTTCTTGCAGCATACCTATCCTCTTCTTTAGTTAGCAGAAGTAAAGAATTTTAGTGCTGTGAGGGACTGATACGGAGAAGGCAATGGCACCCCACTCTAGTACTCTTGCCTGGAAAATCCCATGGACAAACGAGCCTGGTGGGCTGCAGTCCATGGCGTCACTAAGAGTCGGATACAACTGAACAACTTCCCTTTCCCTTTTCACTTTCATGCATTGGAGAAGGAAATGGCAACCCACTCCAGTGTTCTTGCCTGGACAATCCCAGGGATAGGGAGCCTGGTGGGCTGCCGTCTCTCGGGTTGTACAGAGTCAGACACAACTGAAGCGACTTAGCAGCAGCAAGGGACAGATAACGTAGGCAAATTCTTGAATTACACTTGTAAAGAAACTAAAACTTGGATTAATTAAATGTCTTAAACAGATGCCCCTCTTTTTTATTGGCAGAGAGGAGAACAAGCCCTTGCACCTGACTTCTGGAAAGGGACTTTTCAGCTGTATCATACTGTTACCATCTCCAGAGCAATATGGAAATGGCCTTCTTGATATGTGATTCTTTTCATCTGTTCAGATATATTTAAAAGTCTTTCCAAAATTTGCTCTGTTCTACTCTCAGAGGGTAAACTTTGCTTAACCTCCTTCATATTCCTTATACACACTTATTCTCTGACCTGTCCAGTATCTTACAAACTTTCACTTTCCAAACTTTCTCACTGTGAAAAAGTTTGGAAAGTTTCGCTTTCTAAACTCTAGACATACGGAAGGGATATTCGTTAGTCCTTCATTTCATCTGCTTCATCTTTTTATCGTAATGTATTAAAACATCTTTTACCAGTATTCGTTCACTCTTTTTCTTGAACTGCCTGTGAAAGATTGTAAGCCTGTAAAGGTAAAATATGTACAATCTATTTAAAATAATGTAAATAATATGGACTCATTCTTCTGCTCATTTTTAATAGTTTTGTGTTTTTTGATGTTGAATTGTGTGAGCTGTTTATGTATGTTGACTATTAACCCCATATCAGTAATATCATTTGAAAATACCTTCTTTTAAGTAAATTGTCTTTTGGTTTTGTCATGATTTCCTATGCTGTGCAAAAACTTTTAAGCTTCATTAGGTCCCATTTGTTTATTTTTGCTTTTGTTTCCTTTGCTTTAAGAGGTGGTACAAAAATATATTGTGATTTATGTCAAAGATTGTTCTATCTACGTTTTCCTTTAGGAATTGTATAGGATCTGGTCTTACATTTAGGTCTTTAAGCCAATTTGAGTTTATTTTTATATATGATATTAGAGAATGCTCTGATTTCATTATTTTACAATTAGCTGCCCAATTTTCTCAGCACCACTTACGGTGGAGACTGTTTTCTACATCTTTTGTTCCTTTTTCGTAGATTAACTGTAAGGGAGAGGGTATATTTCTGGGCTGAATTATTGTAGATTTAGCCTCTAACTTCTAGGAGCAAACCTCTATTCTTAATATGCCCTAATCTCTCCCACCGGAAAACGGATTCTTTTACTTGCATAGTTTATGCCCTTCTCTGGTGGCTCAGATGGTAAAGAATCTGCCTACAATGGAGGAGACCTGAGTTCAATCCCTGGGTCAGGAAATCCCCTGTAGAAGGGGATGGCTACCCACTCCAGAATTCTTGCCTGGGAAATCCCATGGACAGAGGATGTCCATGGGATCACAAAGAATCGGACACACTGAGTGACTTACGCTTTCATGCCCTTCTAGCTAATATGCTTTATAGCCCCTTTTCTTTATAGCTAAAATGCTGAAGGAGTTTTCTGTATTTCCTGTTTCCACTACTCAAGTCTGATCCAATCTTACCTACGTGAATCACACATTTTTTTGTGGGTGCCAGTGACCTTCATGTCACTTTCTTCAGTGAGATTCCTTTTAACCAATTCTTACATGAGCTTTCTGCAGGGTTCATTACAGTTCAGTTCATTCATGTCTGACTCTTTGTGACCCCATGTACTGCAGCATGCCAGGCTTCCCTGTCCATCCCCAACTCCCTGATCTTGCTCAAACTCATGTCCATCAAGTTGGTGATGCCATCCAACCATGTCATTCTCTGTCCTCCCCTTCTGCTCCTGCCTTCAGTTTTTCCCAGCATCAGGGTCTTTTCCAGTGAGTCAGTTCTTTACATCAAGTGGCCAAAGTTCTAGAGCTTCATCTTCAGCCTCAGTCCTTCCAATGAATATTCAGGACTGATTGCCTTTATGATTGACATTACAATTGGATACTTCTAAAAGCATTTTTTTTTCACTTGAATACTATGATACCATATCTCTAGCAACTTCTGCTCTATCTCCCCTTCAGGATTATTCCCCTTTCATCTGGAATAGCTAAAGACTAATTATTAACATCTTTTGCCTTTACTTTGTTGACCCCATATGTAATTCTCAAATGTACATGCAATCCAGATATCTCCTCAGAACCAGGCTAATTTATCCGATTGCCTCATTGGCATCTGTTCTTGCATGTTTTGAAGGTAAATTCAAGGTAAGGATATATTAAATGGATTTAATAACTTTCCTCCTGAAATTTGATGCCATTCCAACATTGGCCGTCTCTTGCGGTGGCAACACTGTTCTCATTTTGCAAGTTAGAGTCCTATAAACCACCTTCATCAGCTCCTTCTCACTCAGTATTGGCCTTTCTGTTCCCTGTCCCTGTGCTGACTACTAAGTGACGTACTGTCTTTTGACTTTCATAACTCTAGAAGGAAGATACTATCATTTTCTTCACTCTGTACTCTCCATATCCTATCCACTGTTATATAATTTTAGTTTTGCCTTATAAGTAAATTTTAGATTTTTTACTTCATTTCATTTCTGTTGACACCTTCCTCATCCAAGGTCCTGTAATCTCTCACTTGCATTGCTCAGATAACTTTACAGTCCACTTCACTGACTTGCCAGCCTCCAAGCTGTATCCAGAGTGATGTTTTTCAAACAGATCTTTGATCATTTCCCTATATGAACACCTCCTTAAATCTTAATAACACCTATAACCCATGTTTAATCTGTTTTGCTTTGTCAAGAACCATCATATTTTTTCTTTACAACTTTATGTGTAAAATGTGTTCTACCTTCTTAGAGTATATATTATACAACCTTAGCTCCAAATGAATAACGGTTATCAATATGGACCCCCAAGAATTGAAAAGTGATGTCTTCCAGTGTTGTTGGATTTTGTATTTTGTACAAAACTGTTTTAGAGTTGACAATTCTCTCACCTCTAACATCTCCCTGTGTCAGTATGCATAGTTTCCAACAAGTGTATTTTACTGATCATATGCTGTTTATGTAGGAAAAAAATACAGAGAACATAGTTAACACAAAGTTACTCACACACCCCCTCCATGTGTTTCCCAGAGGGACATGGGAGCTTCTATTCTTAATGCTGCATTATTGTTCTATCCAAGCTGTTACTCTTTTGTTTTCTTTTAGAGGAGGGTGGCAGGGTTTAATCTTTGAAATTTAATTCCTAATTCTGTTTATTCTATCTGTCCTTATTGGTGGTGTCTGTTGACCTCCCATTCACTTGCCAGTAGTTTCAAGGGACCGTCAGGGTGCCTGATTTATAATATTTGTCTTCATTCTTACTGCATCATCATTTGAATTCTTCACTCTCTATCTTTAATCACAGATTTTGCCATAATACTTTGTAATACAACTCATTAGAAAAGGTGGATTATTTTTCCCAACCTCATTAATCTCAATTTGAGTCATGTAATTTATTTTAGGCAGTGCAATGTTAGCATATATTAATTGTGTTAAAGCTCTCATTTGTTTGTTGGTTAGACTTGCCTCTTGGCCTCTTGTCACCCAAAATGGGAAGGACATGCGAAGGCAGTTTCTTTCCCATCAGCTTGGCCACTCAAATGAGAACAAAATAGGGGAGATGTAAATACTGGAGCGAAGATCCCACACAAGACCTTAGCACAGAGTGGCCCGGGTGAGCCCAGCCTTGATCAACTAAACACAGTCAAACTGAACACTCATGGGCTTAAGACCATATGTTTGTTATTATATACTAGTGAGATTTTTGAATTGTTTATTAGTGACCAAAGCTAATTAGCAGGTATTATAATTACTTAATACATTTGATGAAGCCAAATCTATTTTAGCAACTTCTTAGCTTTTAAGATTATAGTTTCTGAAATTCATGAACTAAAAGAACTATCATTTCCATCATGTTCCTCTACTCCTTGTCGTATTCATACATAAAATATATCATTGCCCTCACTCTCTTTTTGCTCTGTCACGCCTGCACTCATTCTTAATTGCTTTTTGACCTCACAAAAACCTCATGTATTGATGCCCCCATGTTTTCCCATGACTGTAAGCATCTCCTTGAGTTAAACTTTCTATTCAATACAGAACCCATGGTCACTCACTTGAGTAAATCCTCACCCAGTCTTTCCCTTTCATTTGCTATATATCTTTCCTGCAAACCCCAAACATAGATCAAGCTACAATTTATATTCTTTCTTCAGTCAGACTAGTAGTTTAATCATGAGAAATTGTATAACTTGAATAACTCCACAAAATGAGATGCAAATATTGCCATAGCTCATGAACTATTCAAGATGCTACTTAGCTTAAGAGCAGAAAGTGTAAGATCTTCTAGAGGTTTCTCTCACTCTCTTTATTTCCCAGAGTGAAAAGGTTTAGACAGTCACAAAGTGGGCCAGTTCTCTGCACCCTTAAGCTTGTTTTCCTTCTAAAGAAATCAAGGTCACCATCAAAATTTATTTCTAGTTTTCCATACAGAGCCATCTTTCTGGGAGTCAGCCATATAGGGCCTGTAAGTGTGGTCTCAATCGGGAGTATATAACTTTTGTCTGTTTCCCATTTTCTTATATCAGGGATAGGCAGCATTTTTCTTTATATCCCTAAAAATATAGTATTTACAGATCATCATCTTTCACTTCACAGTAGGGTCCTTTCCCCCAAAGTATTGAATATGGTGAGCCTTA
This sequence comes from Moschus berezovskii, assembly GCF_049115385.1. Lineage (NCBI taxonomy): Eukaryota > Metazoa > Chordata > Mammalia > Artiodactyla > Moschidae > Moschus > Moschus berezovskii. The sequence goes on along the minus strand of NC_142462.1, from coordinate 29,270,054 downwards.
ATAACCTGAAGAATCTTCTGCTACTTCTGGCCCACTGTGTTCTCAGATCAATTTCTTGTCCTTTGCTTTTTCTGCTAAGAAGGTTGAATTCTCAGGGTGGACTTGCCAGGTTACTGGGTCACCCAGCATTAGATTTGGCTTTCAGCCCCTGAAAGCAGTTGATAATGGAAACTTTGATTAATAATGGTACAATGGGGGAAAGGGAAAGAGCGGCAAAGAGCACTTTTGGTATATTAGAGAAGGCTGATGATTATCGTCCACTAACACATATACACGGAATCTAGAAAGATGGTACTGATGAACCTATTTGCAGAACAGAAATGGAGATACAAACATTGAGAACACACTTATGGACATGGTTGGTGGGGAGGAGGGAGAAGGTAAGATGTATGGAGAGAGTAACATGGAAACATACATTCCCATATGTAAAATAGATAGCAAATGAGAGTTTGCAGTATGACTCAGGAAATTGAAACTGGCTCTGTAACAACTTAGAGGAATGGGATGGGATGGGGAGGGAAGTGGGAGGGATGTTAGAGTAAGAGGGGACATGGGTTAAAAAAAGAAAAAAGAAAACAAGGACAACTGAAGGGTTGAAGTTGAGTGGAACATTTAGGATGAGGTAATCAAAAGTTACATACATATGTCTGTTCCCTATGTCTGTTTCTCCATTGTTGGCCTGTAAATAAATTCCTCAGTACCATTTTTCTAGGTTCTGTATATATGCATTAGAATATGGTTTTTATCTTTCTCTTTCTGACTCACTTCACTCTCTGTAATAGGTTCTGGGTTCATCCGCCTCATCAGAACTGATTCAAATGGTTCCTTTTTATGTTCCTTTGTATGGCTGAGTAATATTCCATTGTGTGTATGTACCGCAGCTTCTTTATCCATTCATCTGTCAGTGGACATCTAGATTGCTTCCATGTTCTAGCCATTGTAAATAGTGCTGCAGTGGGGAGGCGAGGGTGAGATGTATGGAAAGAGCAACAAGGAAACTTACATTACCATATATAAAGTAGATAGCCAATGGGAATTTACTGTATGACTCAGGAAACTCAAACAAGGGCTCTGTATCAACCTAGAGGGGTGGAATGGGGAGGGAGATGGGAGGAAGTTTCAAAAGGGAATGATTTATGTATACCTATGGCTGATTCATGTTGAGATTTGACAGAAAACAGCAAAATTCGGTAAAGCAATTATCCTTCAATAAAAAATAAATTAATTTTTAAAAAAAGTACATATAGACCACTGCATTGGGAAGTTCATTATGAAATGAGGTTGCATCTATCTTTTTATCACTGGGCTCAGTTTCTGGCATATAGTGACTACCCAGTAAACATTAATTTCATGCAACAGGATCACCTTGAATATTGAGTTATAATTTGATTTGAGGAATAATTTATAGCAGAGTAAATCAATTGAGTGTATATGCTAGTTTGCTCCTAGGGAGAATGAATAATGAAATAAAGTCCATTTGTAGATTTGCTCTTTTAAATGTTTAGTTCAGCAGCTTGGAAAGGTTTGGATGACATAGCATAGCATTCAATAAAGAGAAGCCAATGACAGCATTTTTTTTCTTTTATTATTTTTATTTTTTTTAATTTACTTATTTTAATTGGAGGCTAATTACTTTACATTATTGTATTGGTTTTGCCATACATTGACATGAATCTGCCCCTTGGTGTACATGTGTTCCCCATCTTGAACCCCCTCCCACCTCTCTCCCCATCCCATCCCTCTCATTCATCCAGTACACCAGCCCCGAGAATCCTGTATGAGGTGGAAAGCAGAGTGTGGCTTCTGAAGGAAACAGTAGGTTAAATGGAGAGATCTGAGAGTGTGTGTAGATGCATCTCACAATATCAGCATTCAACAGTTTCTAGCCTACTTTACTCTGACATTTTTCAGTTCAGTTCAGTTCAGTTCAGTCGCTCAGTCGTGTTCGACTCTTTGCAACCCCATGAATCACAGCACGCCAGGCCTCCCTGTTGATCACAAACTCCCGGAGTTCACTCAAACTCATGTCCATAGAGTTGGTGATGCCATCCAGCCACCTCACTCTCTGTCGTCCCCTTCTCCTCCTGCCCCCAGTGCTTCCCAGCATCAGAGTCTTTTCCAGTGAGTCAACTCGTCGCATGAGGTGGCCAAACTATTGCAGTTTCAGCTTTAGCATCAGTCCTTCCAATGAACACCCAGGATTGATCTCCTTTAGAATGGACTGGTTGGATCCCCTTGCAGTCCAAGGGACTCTCAAGAGTCTTCTCCAACAACACAGTTCAAAAGCATCAATTCTTCGGTGATCAGCTTTCTTCACAGTCCAACTCTCACATCCATACATGACCACTGGAAAAACCATAGCCTTGACTAGACAGACCTTGGTTGGCAAAGTAGTCTCTGCTTTATAATATGCAATCTAGGTTGGTCATAACTATCCTTCCAAGGAGTAAGTGACTTTTAATTTCATGGCTGCAATCAGCATCCGCAGTGATTTTGGAGCACCCCCCAAAAAATGTCTGACACTGTTTCCACAGTTTTTCCATCTATTTCCCATGAAATGATGGGACCAGATGCCATGATCTTTGAATGCTGAGCTTCAAGCCAACCTTTTCACTCTCCTCTTTCACTTTCATCAAGAGGCTTTTGAGTTCCTCTTCACTTTCTGCCATAAGGGTGGTGTCATCTGCATATCTGAGGTTATTGATATTTCTCCCAGCAATCTTGATTCCAGCTTGTGCTTCTTCCAGCCCAGTGTTCCTCATGATGCACTCTGCATATAAGTTAAATACGCAGGGTGACAATATACAACTTTGACGTACTCCTTTTCCTATTTGGAACCAGTCTGTTGTTCCATGTACAGTTCTGACTGTTGCTTCCTGACCTGCATACAGGTTTCTCAAGAGGCAGGTCAGGTGGTCTGGTATTCCTGTCTCTTTCAGAATTTTCCACAGTTTATTGTGATCCACACAGTCAAAGGCTTTGGCATAGTCAATGAAGCAGAAATAGATGTTTTTCTGGAACTCTCTTGCTTTCTCGATGATCCAGTGGATGTTGGCAATTTGATCTCTGGTGCCTCTGCCTTTTCTAAAATCTGCTTGAACATCTGGGAGTTCATGGTTCACATATTGCTGAAGCCTGGCTTGGAGAATTTTGAGCATGACTTTACGAGCGTGTGAGATGAGTGCAATTGTGTGGTAGTTTGAGCATTCTTTGGCATTGCCTTTCTTTGGGATTGGAATGCAGACTGACCTTTTCCAGTCCTGTGGCCACTGCTGAGTTTTGCAAATTTGATGGCAGATTGAGTGAAGCACTTTCACAGCGTCATCTTTCAAGGTTTGAAATAGCTCAACTGGAATTCCATCACCTCCACTAGCTTTGTTCATAGTGATGCTTTCTAAGTCCCACTTGACTTCACATTCCAAGATGTCTGGCTCTAGGTCAGTGATCACATTATCGTGATTATCTTGGTCGTGAAGATCTTTTTTGTACAGTTCTTCTGTGTATTCCTGCCACCTCTTCTTAATATGTTCTGCTTCTGTTAGGTCCATACCATTTCTTTCCTTTATCGAGCCCATCTTTGCATGAAATGTTCCATTGGTATCTCTAATTTTCTTGAAGAGATCTCTTGTCTTTCCCATTCTGTTGTTTTCCTCTATTTCTTTGCATTGATCACTGGGGAAGGCTTTCTTATCTCTCCTTGCTATTCTTTGGAACTCTGCATTCAGATGCTTATATCTTTCCTTTTCTCCTTTGCTTTTCGCTTCTCTTCTTTTCACAGCTATTTGTAAGGCCTCCTCAGACAGCCATTTTGCTTTTTTGCATTTCTTTTCCATGGGGATGTTCTTGGTCCCTGTCTCCTGTACAATGTCACGAACCTCCGTCCAGAGTTCATAGGCACTCTATCAGATTTAGTCCCTTAAATCTATTTCTCACTTCCACTGTATAATCATAAGGGATTTGATTTAGGTCATATCTGAATGGTCTAATGGTTTTCCCTACTTTCTTCAATTTCAGTCTGAATTTCTCAATAAGGAGTTCATGATCTCAGCCACAGTCAGCTCCTAGTCTTGTTTTTGCAAACTGTATAGAGCTTCTCCATCTTTGGCTGCAAAGAATATAATCAATCTGATTTCGGTGTTGACCATCTGGTGATGTCCATGTGTAGAGTCTTCTCTTGTGATGTTGGAAGAGGGTGTTTGCTATATGACCAGTGCATTCTCTTGGCAAAACTCTATTAGCTTTTGCGCTGCTTCTTTCCGTGCTCCAACGCCAAACTTGCCTGTTACTCCAGGTGTTTCTTAACTTCCTACTTTTGCATTACAGTCCTGTATAATGAAAAGGACATCTTTTTTGGGTGTTAGTTTAAAAGGTCTTGTATGTCTTCATAGAACCGTTCAACTTTGGCTTCTTCAGCATTACTGGTTGGGGCATAGACTTGGATTACTGTGATATTGAATGGTCTGCCTTGGAAACGAATGGAAATCATTCTGTTGTTTTTAAGATTGCATCCAAGTACTGCATTCCTGTCTCTTTTGTTGACTATGATGGCTACTCCATTTCCTCTAAGGGATTCCTGCCCACAGTAGTAAATATAATGGTGTTCTGAGTTAAATTCACCCATTCCAGTCCATTTTAGTTCATTTTTACCTAATACCTATGTTTGACTGTAGGAGGAAAGAGGATTTTCAACCTTTCTAAATTGACTTTGTATATTACAGTAAGCATGACTTTGGCCAGAAAGATATATGCTTCTTTCTGACATGATAAAATGGATGAACTCTCTGAAAACTATCTTCCTCAAAGGAATTCTTTTACTTCTTTCTTAAAGGAAGGTCTTGTTCTCATGGCTAAAGAATTATAACAAGTAGGTAATTGGGGGGTGTTGTTATAATGTAACCTTACTTTCACATTCAGTGAAGACGATAATCACTATGCAAATTAACAAAGTGCATGCACACACACACAGGTGAGTTTCATAGGTCTTGATTTTAGGTGTCTTTATCCTCCCAGTTTCCATGATTCATGCAGTTTACTGGTTTCAATAACAATCTTTGTCAAAGGCTGTTTGAAAAGAGCAAGTCACTCTGGTGGTTAGGTAGATGGCAAATTGGTCATATGTAAATAGTTTCTGAGGTCTTTATGTGAGAAGTTCACTTCCTTATTGAAAACTAATGGATACTTTGGGACACTAATTAGCGTTCCCTAAGAGTTCTCCAAGAGGAATTGCGCTGGAATTGATGTGAATTGGCAGAAAGCAGCATAAATTGATTTGATCACTAAAAGGCCTTGCATTTGAGGCTTTTTTTTAGAAGTGAAAAATGGTCCCCCATTGAAAACATATATCATAGAAGAATGAGGGAAGAGAAGATAAAGAAAATTGAATGTTTGTCGCTGATCAATTATTCAGAATCAATTATGGTTTGTGAAGGAAAGCATGCTGTGCCAAAGCCAAACCAAACTCAAGTAAGCATGAGAATTAATTACTTTCATGCTTGCATAGGCTAGAGGAAGGAGGATGCAGAATCTGTTGGCAGAAATGTAGTAGGAGCAGAAAATTATGATGACACAGTGAGATTCCTTACTCCAGAATGTCAGACATTTTGTTATCAAGGAGGAATTCTGAAGTCAGTTTAGAAGAGAAGTGTTGGAGTTCTCTAGAGAGATAGAACAATAGAATGGATATATACTGTAGTATATATATATAACATATGTAATAAAACATATAAAAGCTTATATGCACATGGTATATATGTGTGTATGTATATATATGTATATATGCACATATGTATATAAGAGAATGCATGCTAAGTCACTTCAGTCGTGTCTGACTCTGTGCAATCCGATGACAGCAGCCCCCCAGGCTCCTCTGTCCACGGAATTCTCCAGGCAAGAGTACTGGAGTGGGTTGCCATTTCCTTCTCCAGTATAAGAGAAAGAGACTTATTTTATGAAATTGACTCATGTGGTTGGATTGTGGGACTGACAAAATTTACAGGACAAGCTAACAGGCTGGAAATTTTGGCAAAAGCTAGTATTACAGTCATGAATCCAATGGCTGAAAACTCAGGCAGGTTTTCTGTGTTGCAATCTGGGGAGCAGAATCCTTTCTCCCAAAGGGACCATTGTCTTTTCTCTTAATGCATTCAACTGATTGGATAAGACCCACCCACATTTTGGAGGGTTACCTACTTTATTAAAAGTCAGCTAGTTTAAATGTAAATCTGAAAACTACCTTCACAACAGCACATAGACTGATGTTTAACCTAGTATCAGTGTTTGAGCATCATGAGCTGACTAAGTGGACGTCTAAAATTAACTAACACACTTAATTGTACCTACTTATAGCCAGGTCTGTGCTATGGATAATAAACTCTCACATTTTGATAACTAGTTTTACATACTATATGGTCATAAATTTCATATTCTCACATTATTGCAAGTTAAGCAGAGAAGCAAATTTGAGTCCATTGACACATAAATAAGGGAACAGACATTCAAAACATTAAAGTCTCAAGTTGTACATTGAAGTTCACATCCAGTGTCATAAAGAATATAATTAGCAGGCATAGAAAATTGTTAATAAGAAAATATATTCCTGGAATTCAAATTAGGTGTAATTTGGGTTATTTTGGTATGAACATCTTTATTATTAAAATTATTCTATGTATTTGAATTTATAAGCAGCTTCAATTTAGCTTGAAATATTTTTACTTAACAGAAATTGGTAAACTGTGATAAAATAATTTTGATGGTAAGAATGATTCTGTCTTCTTTTGAAAAACTTGAAAGTCATTCAAGAAATGAAATATACCTACTTCTCTCAGATAACCTATATCTATATCCAGAGAGAAGGAGAGAGAATTAAAGAGAAATCCTTCAGTCCCTGCAAAGGAATCTGAATTCCCACTGCCTCTGAAGGAGATTGAAAAGTCTTTTCACAGTTGAAAAGGGGCAGTGATTGGTATTTGTTGAACAGGATGTGTGTAAGCATGTGTGTGCATATATAAATGATAGGTGTTTTTCCCCCTTGAGATGGATTATCCCTCCTATGGAATTACTCTTATTCGCAGATGTCAAACATAAAGAGAGAATTTTTTCTACCAGTATTTAAAAAGTCTCCCCCAGTGAGGCAGTGTTTCCCTTTCACTGCCCTTGAGTTGGATTTCTTGAGCTGAGAAAGATTGAAGAGTCTCTCCAGTTTTAAAGAGTGAATTTGTTAACAATAAAGCTAGAAAGACACTATTATACTAATTATCTAAAACATTTTAAAACTAGCCTAATGCAAGCGATTATGTTTGGAATTAATGAAGCACCGATTCCCCTAATATAGTCGAGTAAAAGGAAGAAAGATCTTTTGCCAATAAAAATCTCATCAGGTGATGGCCTTGACAGAACATCCCACTATTCCTGTCAGCCAGAGCTGTCATAAACAAACCACTGATGAGACAATGACAATAATTAACACTGTGTTAATGGGATATGGAGCTTCACAGTTATTTTTTCAGCTACAGTGAACTGAATGAATGCCAAGCAGTGCACATGGCTTAACATCATAACATGTTTCTCCTTTATTTACTGGGGTTACGTTGGCTCTCTTGTGTTACTAACCAGAGATATGCTTCCTTAGGCTCATGGGATGGTAGATAAGGATACTAATATGCTGGAAATACAGCAGCTATGTTCACATCACCATTAAAGGTTAAGAGTAAAAAAATTGACTTCATCTGGACTTTGTTTTGATTATGGTTGGAGAAGGCAATGGCAAGCCATTCCAGTATTCTTGCCTAGAAAATCCCATGGATGGAGGAGCCTGGTAGGCTGCAGTCCATGGGGTCGCTAAGGGTCAGACACGACTTCACTTTCACTTTCACACATTGGAGAAGGAAATGGCAACCCACTCCAGTGTTCTTGCCTGGAGAATCCCAGGGACGGGGAAGCATGGTGGGCTTCCATCTATGGGGTCACACAGAGTCGGACACGACTGAAGTGACTTAGCAGCATGGCAGTTTGACCCTGCACAATGGAAGATACTTTGGATTATGATTGTAATTCTAAGGGAGGACATTAAAAAAAAAATCAGAAGTTTGAACCCACAATTAAAATAATAAGAGGCAATGGATTGTATGAGAGATATGGTCACTGACATAATTAGATTATTAAAGTCAGGAGAGGTGCTGGCTACTGCTGCTACAAGCAAGAAGTTTTGGTGGTATTTTTGTAGCAAGGTGTCACATTCTAATACAGGGTAGCAAATTAAGTTAAGAAGCAGTGACAGATAGCTTGGCCCATAGGTTCCATGGAACTTCCTTTACTGTGCATCTGTAGACCCATCACTTCAGTCTAACGTGTTTATACGCTACTGTAATTTTAAGTGTGTATCTAAAAGATCTCTCCCTCTTGGCATTGCTTCTTTTCAATAAGATATTTATGGAACACATGAATACTTCTTAAAGCCGCATTTTAGGCTTAATAAATTTCATCTTACATGAGGAACAAACATGGTAAGTCTAGACAGATTTTTTTTTCTTTCATTTTAGCTTCTCTGCTTGAACTCGAATCAAAGGAAGTAACTGTGTTACATAAAATGCATTCACTTGTAGAAATGGAACTGTTTTGATCTCTATTAAATACTGGAATTTTTTTTTTAAAGTTTGAATGTACTCTAAAAAGTGGGATTATTTTTACCCTCCTGAATGACAAATCTTTCTGAACAGGCTTTCCAGCAATTAGTCTTGCTCTAATGCTATTTCTACACTGGCAAGATGAAGCCTGTGACTTGCCAGATATCTGGAGAATATGGTGCTTTCTGTACAGGCACCAGCATTTGTCCAAAAGCCAGAGTATACGCTTGTACTTGGCCAGTGTAGAAACAGCAGAAGAGGCCTGAAGTACTCAGATTGTTATTGGATTAGTTGGGTGATTTCTCTCAGGAATCACTGCTTTACTTCTCTAAGAGTCACAAATTATTAAACATAATGCAAGGAAATCTGTGGGTCTGTTTACTGCATATGCATTACGTTTGGCATGACTGAGAATCGGAAGGAAGTAACATCATGATCCTTACTCTAAGGGAGACTGTAAAGGGTGTTTTCATCTTAGACTCACAACTTAATTGAAAACAATTATATTCGATCTCAAAATTAACTTTTAGAAAACTATTGTTACACACACTCTAGTGTACATAGTCTCGTAAAGACTATGTGTAAACCATTCCTTGAACTAATTTGAAATGAAATTCTATTCTTGTCAGAATTCATGGTCGTTTTCATAAATTTTTTGTTGTTGATATTGTCATCATGTATCTCTTCTATCAAAAGGGAAAAATCTTGGCAGTCTGAAGATTGTTAAATTTTGTTAGATTCAAAGATTTCAAAATAATCTGTTTCCTGTTCTGTTTCATTCTGAGAACTTCAGGAGAAATGGCTTTTTAAAATGACACCATGTTGAAGTAGATTTTCTTTGTCATTCTAAAACATACACTTTGAATTTCACTCCCCATTCTGTCTCAATTAAAGTGTGATCCCACCTAAGTTTTTTTTTTTTCTTAAGCCAAAGGCAAAGCTTACTTTTTCATAGGAGTAAATGTATAGAATAATCACTGTACATGGTAATCAACTTACTTGTCTCAAACCTTAGTGCTTGGCTATAGATTTAGTTAAAGGTTATAATGTGCGTCAATATAGAGTCTAAATGTTCATCTTTGTTGCTGTTAGAGAAATATCCTTGTTTTAGAATTGAGGTACTAAGTGATCTCAAGTATTAATGATTCATTATAATGATTCTTGATTTGACTAATATCAAATAAATTCTTCTGAATAATATTTCGGTTGATGGCATAAAATAGAGCTATAGATAATTACTGAAGAAGTGAACATTCAAGTGGTTAATTCCTTTTTTTCCCCACAATTATATCCATATTCAAAACATGGTTTTGTTGTTATTCAATTTCTCAGTCGTGTCCGACTCTTTGCGACCTAATGGACTAAAGCACACCAGGCTTCCCTGTCCTTCACCATCTCCCAGAGTTTACTCAAACTCATGTCCATTGACTCAGTGATGCCATCCAACCATCTCATCCTGTCATCCCCTTCTCTTCCTGCCTTCAATCTTTCCCAGCATCAGAGTCTTTTCTAATCTTTTCTAAGGCTCTTCACATCAGGTGGTCAAATTATGGGAGCTTCAGCATCAGTCCATCTAATGAATATTCAGGATTGACTTCCTTTAGGTTTGATCGGTTTGATCTCCTTACAGTCCAAGGGACTCTCAAGAGTCTTCTTCAACACCACAGTTCAAAAGCATCAATTCTTCCATATTCAGCCTTCTTTATGGTCCAACTATCACATCTATACATGACTAATGGAAAAACAACAATTTGACTAGACAGACCTTTGTCAGAAAAGTAATATCACTGCTTTTTAATATACTGTCTAGGTTGGTCATAGCTTTTCTTCCAAGGAACAAGCATCTTTTGATTTCATGGATGCAGTTACCATTTGCAGTGACTTTGGAGCCCAAGAAAATAAAATCTTCCACTGTTTCCCCAACCTTTTGCCATGAAGTGATGGAACCAGATGCCGTGATTTTAGTTTTTTGAATGTTGAGTTTTAAGCCAGCTTTTTCACTCTCTTCTTTTCACTTTCATCAAGAGACTCTTTAGTTCCTCTTCACTTTCTGCCATAAGGCTGGTGTCATCTTCATATCTGAGGTTATTGATATTTCTCCCGGCAATCTTGATTCCAGCTTGTGCTTCATCCAACCTGGCATTTCGGATGATGTACTCTGTATATAAGTTAAATAAGCAGGGTGACAGTATACAGCCTTGATATTTTCCTTTCCAGATTTGGAACCAGTCTGTTCTTCCATGTCTATTTCTAACTGTTGCTTCTTGACCTGCATACAGGTTTTGCAGGAAGCAGGTAAGGTAGTCTGGTATTCCCATCTTTTCAAGAATTTCCAACAGTTTGTTGTGATCTGCACAGTCAAAGACTTTAGCATAGTCAGTGAAGCAGATGTTTTTCTGGAATTCTCTTGCTTTTTCTATGATCCAACAGATGTTGGCAATTTGATCTCTGGTTCCTCTGCCTTTTCTAAATCTAGCTAGAACATCTGGAAGTTCTCAGTTCATGTACTTTTAAAACCTGACTTGGAGAATTTTGAGCATTACTTTGCTAGCATATGAAATTAATGCAATTGTGCAGTAGTTTGAACATTCTTTGACATTGCCCTTCTTTGGCATTGGAAGAAAACTGATCTTTTCCAGTCCTGTGGCTGCTACTGGGGTTTCCATATTTGCTGGCTCACTGAGTGTAGCACTTTAACAGCATCATCTTCTCACTGAGCATTGCCCTCCCAACCAGAGCAAGACCCAGTTTTACCCCCAGCCAATCCCACCCACCAGGAAGCTTCCACAAGCCTCTTATCCTCATCCATCAGACGACAGACAGAATGAAAACCACAGTCACAGAAAACTAACCAAACTAATCACGTGGATCAAAACCTTGTCTAACTCAATGAAACTACAAGTCATGCTGTGTAGGGCCACTCAAGATAGACAAGTCATGGTGCAGAGTTCTGACAGAATGTGGCCACTGGAGAAGGGAATGGCAAACTGCTTTAGTATTCTTACCTTGAGAACCTCATGAACAGTATGAAACGGCAAAAAGATAAGACACTGAAAGATGAACTTCCCAGGTCAGTAGGTTCCTAATATGCTACTGGAGAAGAGTGGAGAAATAACTCCAGAAAGAATGAAGAGGCTGAGCCAAAGCAGAAACAACACACAGTTGTGGATGTGTCTAGTGGTGGAAGTAAAGTGTGATGCTGTAAAGAACAATGTTGCATATTAACCTGGACTGTTAAGTCCATGAATCAAAGTAAATTGCAAGTGGTCAAACAGGAGATGGGAAAGAGTGGACATCGACATTTTAGGAATCAGTGAACTAAAATGGACATGAGTGGGTGAATTTAATTCAGATGACCATTAAATTTACTACTGTGGCAAGAATCCCTTAGAAGAAATGGAGTAGCCCTCATAGCCAACAAAAGAGTCTGAAAAGCAGTACTTGGATGCAATCTCAAAGACAACAGAATGATCTCGATTCATTTCCAAGGCAAGCCATTCAATATCACAGTAATCCAAGTCTGTGCCCCAACCACTAATGCCAATGAAGTTGAAGTCAAATGGTTCTATGAAGACCTACACGACCTTCTAGAACACCAAAAATTGATGTTCTTTTCATCATAGGGGACTGGAATGCAAAAGTAGGAAGTCAAGAGATACTTGGAGTAACAGGCAAGTTTGTCCTTGGAGTACAAAATGAGGTAGGGCAAAGCCTAACAGAATTTTGCCAAGAGAATGCTCTGGTCATAGCGAAAAACCTCTTCCAACAATACAAGAAATGACTCTACACATGTACGTCACCAGAGGGTCAATACCAAAGTCAGATTGATTATATTCTTTGCAGCCAAAGATGCTGTGGATGGTGACTGCAGCCATGAAATCAGAAGACGATTGCTTCTTGGCAGGAATGCCATGCCAACCCTAGACAGTGTATTGAAAGGCAGCAATATTCTTCTGCCAAAAAAAGGTCTGAATAGTCAAGCCTATGGTCACATGTGGTTGTGAGAGCTGGACCAAAAAGAAGGCAGATTGCCAAAGAATTGATGCCTTCAAACTGCGGTGCTGGAGAAGACTCTGAGAGTCCTTTGGACAGCAAGATCAAACCAGTCAATGTTAAGGGAAATCAAACCTGCATATTCATTGGAAGGACTGATGCTGAAGCTGAAGCTCCATTATTTTGGTCATCTGATGCAAACAGTCGACTCATTGGAAAAGTCCCTAATGCTGGGAAAGATTGAGGGCAGAAGGAGAAGAGGGCATCAGAGAATGAGATGCCTGGCTGGCATCACCAATGCAATGGACATGAACTTGGGCAAACTTGGGAGGTGGCGAGGGACAGGAAGTCCTGACATGCTTCAGTTCATCGTGTCGCAGAGTCAGACCCAACTGGGTGACTGAACAACAAAAAATATATTGTTTATGTACTAAAGTGCTTTCTTTAAGCATTTTTAATATATTTCTTTGAGAAATATATTCTCAAAAGCTAGAGACTGCTTTTGTTATAGGAGTAGTAATGGTGATGATGATAATAGTTATATTCCTGTTTTACCAGTAAGAAATTGAGGCTTACGGAATTTAAAACATTGGTTTATATTCATATGTTTTATAAATTACAGGGTTAATTCAGGAGATTCATTTTTTACTCAAAATTTCTTACTAATTTCATACATTTTTTTCCCACTTGCACCAGGTGTAAATGTGAGTAGGAATCCTTTATCTGCAGAGTTTGCAGATGTCAAGATTGCTTGCTAAAGTTGTATTTAAATAGTCCCTAATATTTGTAGCCTTAGACTGGTCCCGCCACTGATTTAGCCAGCTTAGAAACCCAAATGACTTTCAAAATAAGACCTCAGGCAGGCTGTTACCTTTTGTTTTTGCATCCTTTTAGTCATAGACTATGGGTTAGCATCTTTGCTCACATTACTTCACAGATGACTCCAGATAATAAATGCCAACCACTGTTCATTCTAATTCTATTTCCATGATGTGTTTGTAACCACTGTTCTGTCTGCACACTCATTCTAGCTCATCAGAGATAAATTACTACTGAGTCTTTTATTCCAGTAGATCATTTTCTCTTTTGAGAGGAAAAAATGATAGTAAAAACAGAGTTCAAGGTTTTGCCTTCACACATGACAGTTAGTTTTCCTCTTTATGGAAGTAGTTGTAGCTTTGCCTCACTGTTCATTTTTGAAGTGATAACATGAATTTGTCAGAATCATAAGTCAGAATTTGTGCTCAAAGCCCTAATTGTCAATTGTTGAAGCCTTTGAATGAATTATACCTTTAGAACAGTGTACCAACCACACTGATATCCATCGTAAGGTGTCTTTCTGTTTTTTTAAATACTTATTTTGTATTCACAAGAACGTTTTCAAAACCTCAGCTCATAGGAAACATAGGAGACTATTTATTGGTAAATGTGGTTTTGCATAATGTTTTACAATGGATACTATAAAACTTGGCATTTCTTGTTTTTTACCATCTTTAATCTTTCAGCTGGTCATTATCATTGATCAAAATCCTTCAAGAGGATGAGATCAAAGTAGATATTTAGATAGTTGCGTACAGTATGTGAGCATTTATGGTGCTTATGTCACATTTTCTGCAATGCATAAAGCATTCTTTGAAGTGAATCCAATTTTTCTATCAATGCTAAGTGTTCAGAGATTTCAGTAAAATTTGGGTTATCTGAAACCAGACTTCTTGTTCCCCCATTCATCTTGAAAGAACATGAGTAGAAGGAGGTTCCAATTCCTTGAAAACAGAGTCTAATTGTTAGGCAACCAGGAACAACTTAAGTTATCTAAAAGAAATAGAAGACTCAAAGATTATACTTTATATAATAAAGCAGCCAAATAGTACATACTTTCATCAGCTGATGAGAATCATCCACTTTTTTTTTTCACATGAAATCTAAGAAGAAAAGAGTAGCAATATTGAACAAACCCAAATGAAAGTGGAATTGTGTAGTGAAAAGGGAAGACACAGTAAAGAAGGGTTCATTGGACCATGGTAGTAATGATGCAGGTAATGGTAGTGATGCAAACGGTGAATGAGACTATAATGCTAAAGAAAATGAACCGAACCATGAAGAGGCATATTAGGAAAAGCCGCTTTGTTGGTAGAACCACAGTGGTTCTGGACTCCGGAACTCATGGAAAGTATAGACTAAAGGTTCAGTTCAGTTCAGTTCAGTTCAGTCGCTCAGTCGTGTCCAACTCTTTGTGACCCCATGAATCACAGCACGCCAGGCCTCCCTGTCCATCACCAACTTCCGGAGTTCACTCAAACTCATGTCCATAGAGTCGGTGATGCCATCCAGCCATCTCATTTTCTGTCGTCCCCTTCTCCTCCCGCCCCCAACCTTTCCCAGCATCAGAGTCTTTTCCAGTGAGTCAACTCATCGCATGAGGTGGCCAAAGTATTGGAGTTTTAGCTTTAGCATCAGTCCTTCCAATGAACACCCAGGATCGATCTCCTTTAGAATGGACTGGTTGGATCTCCTTGCAGTATAAGGGACTCTCAAGAGTCTTCTCCCAACACCACAGTTCAAAAGCATCGATTCTTCGGCACTCAGCTTTCTTCACAGTCCAACTCTCACATCCATACATGACCACGGGAAAAACCATTGCCTTGACTAGATGGACCTTTGTTGGCAAAGCAATGTCTCTGCTTTTTAATATACTACTAGGTTGGTCATATCTGAGGTTATTGATATTTCTCCCAGCAATCTTGATTCCAGCTTGTGCTTCTTCCAGCCCAGCGTTCCTCATGATGTACTCTGCATATAAGTTAAATATTGCCGACCAAGGTCCGTCTAGTCAAGGCAATGGTTTTTCCCGTGGTCATGTATGGATGTGAGAGTTGGACTGTGAAGAAAGCTGATCGCCGAAGAATCGATGCTTTTGAACTGTGGTGTTGGAGAAGACTCTTGAGAGTCCCTTATACTGCAAGGAGATCCAACCAGTCCATTCTAAAGGAGATCAATCCTGGATGTTCATTGGAGGGACTGATGCTGAAGCTGAAACTCCAATACTTTGGCCACCTCATGAGACGAATTGACTCACTGGAAAAGACTCTGATGCTGGGAAGGGTTGGGGGCGGGAGGAGAAGGGGACGACGGAGAATGAGATGGCTGGATGGCATCACCGACTCTGTGGACATGAGTTTGAGTGTACTCCGGGAGTTGGTGATGGACAGGGAGGCCTGGCGTGCTGTGATTCATGGGGTCGCGGAGAGTCGGACACGACTGAGCGACTGAACTGAACTGAACTGAACTGAGGTTGGTCATAACTTTCCTTCCAAGGAGTAAGCATCTTTTAATTTCATGGCTGCAGTCAGCATCTGCAGTGATATTGGAGCCCCAAAAAATAAAGTCTGACACTGTTTCCACTGTTTTTCCATCTATTTCCCATGAAGTGATGGGACCAGATGCCATGATCGTTGTTTTCTGAACGTTGAGCTTCAAGCCAACCTTTTCTAGAGGTGAGCTACCTTAAAAGGAGAAAAGAAGCTAAGATCTAACTCACCACATTAGAACCTGAAGATACGCCCATAGATTCTTTCTAGTGACTGGGTAATAATGGGAAGGGAGAAAGAGGCAAATGAGCAGAAACTTCTATAGTTCCCAAATAGTCTGCATGTTAAAAGTAGACCAGCCACTATGCTTAAATAGTCTGAGGATGGCAAATATCCACAGCTAATGCACTGACAAGTCTTATCCCCTCTTCAGTTCAGTTCTGTACTAGTAAAACTGACACCTCTAATTTCAGCCCTTCAGAGAGTATAACACAAGTCATTAATGTTAATAATCTCATCTACCATCATTAATAAAGCTTGTCATGCTCTGACTGCCTAAGCAATATTGAAAGAAAATAGTAATTCTTCTGGAGATTCCTGTGCCCCAGTTTATATAAATCAGTATAAAACTCTCTCAGAAAACTTGAAAACATCCTTGGACAGAATATTATATCCCTCCAATATCTTCATGTAGCATAATTTTTACAATAGAAAGCTTGGGAATTGATTAGTAGACAACTTCTCAACCCAATTCAGAGTTGGGAATTCTTCTTGCTCTGAATTAGTCAGATGTAGATAACAGGGCAGCATATTCTGCCTCTTTTATTCAGTAACACACCTGTTTGGTTTTATTCTTTATTTGGTCTTAGAGTTCTAGTACTTTATCAATTTAGTAGATATTTGCATAGCATGGCAGCTTCTGCTGTGGGAGAGCTGGGTGTGGATTGTAGCATATTATCACCCTGGTATGAAAGGCAGCAAGAAGTACTATAAAGCACAGTTCTTACAGCATTTTAAAAGTGAAATGTTGATTCTGTTTAAATGTGCAATCTGCTTTGTTCTTCTTGTTATTTCATCACTAAGTCATGTCCTACTCTTTTCAACCCTATGGACTGTAGCCCACCAGGCTCCTTTATCTGTGGTATCTCCCAGCAAGAATATTGGAATGGGTTGCCATTTCCCACTCCAGAGGATCTTCCTGACCCAGGGATCGAACCCACATCTCCAGCATTGGCAGAGTGATTCTTTTCCACTGAGCCACATGGGAAGCCAGTTTGACATACATATCATCAATGTTGTTAACTATGCTGTTTGAAAAATCCCAATCAACAAACTAAAGCTCCTAACAGCCTTTTGGCCCATAGCAACATAGATCTGGGCTTCTTCTTGCTTTGGGCTGAGCTTGATTATTCTCTTTGTGCTAGATCTTGGTTTGTAAGGTTTAATTAATAATGGCTCTGAGTTCATAATTATTGAGATTCCTAATGGTAAGCCAATATACTTTATTTAGAAAAGATAATCTTTTAGTAATTGAGACAAATGGCCTAAGATATTTGTTCCATATAAAGGTTTGATCACTTAATCACCATGCAGAGCTAAATTTCTCTGCTTCTTATTTTTATAAGATTGCTATTGGATGTTTACCTTGATACTATTTTTTTTTCAAATAAATAAATCCTCAGTAAAATTTAGAATAATATTTGGGATTTCTCTGATAACATTTTGCAATCAAACTAAACTCTGGGGATTTACATTTATTTACTTTCATTTAGTTATTATATTTAAAATATATTATTTCCTAACTTACTCCACATATAGAGAAGAAAATAGAAAGCATTTTTACAGAGGTGTAAGGTTGACCTGCTCTGTCATTCTTTGGTGATATAGTCATATAATTACAGTCTAGGAGAGCAAACTAATTCATATATTGATGACTCACAATGGGAAAACTTATATTGAAGGCAGTTCTTCAAATGCATATTTTATAACCAAGAAATTTTATGTTATGAAAGTGATATATGGAGTAGCTTGTACTGCTTCAGTGAAGTCATTTTTAGGGGGGAAATATTTACCATTTTCTTGGAGAAATTGAATAGGTAGGCCAAAATGTTCAAGGATTTTATTATCTTAAATGCACTGAGTTTATTATTTTATCAATTACATAATTTATACCTTGGGTTTTTTTTAATATAATGTGAATAATGCATTAATTAAACCTAAAATTGTTTGATAGATCCCAGTATCTAAGATATTGCATATTAAGAATTTGTACATATTTATATGTATGGTATGGTAATGCACAGATTTGTACATATGGTAAGATATCATTTAGACAAGATGGCTCTCTAAAATGTTTTTATATGAATTTCAGAGTGCGGGAATTCTCATTTATATCTTAAATGGTAAATTCAAACATCAACATTTTAGAATTAGCTTCTTTAAATTTTCTACCTAGATCTTTAACTAAAAATTTTTTTTCTTTTCTTACATTTATTCCAGAAATAGTATCAAACTGTTAACTAACAGATTTATCTATTATATATTTTAAAAGCATAGTAATAAAATTATGAAGAAATATTGTTAACCAAAATTTGCTTTGAATTACAAAGATTATTTTAAAGATTTTTCTAATGTATGAGCATGAAAAAGAGCAAATGGTGGGATGAAAGTAAGAGATAGTAGTGAAAATATTTTATCATTGTGTTCATTACCATAAATCAAAGGCACTGTAAGATTTGCCTTTATGTTTGGAAGAACAAGCTTTTTATTGACTGTCTTTCATAATTAATAGCGTTTAGTCTTTAAATCAAATTAGTCCACTTTTCCTGTTAAAGCCTCATTGTAGGATCATTTTTTAAAACACAAAATGACCTTGACAAAAATAAAGGATCAATAATATGTTGATTAGAAGTCTATTTGGTCTAATAGCAACTGTTTCCTTGTCATTAGTTCCTGCTTCAAAACTCTCAGAGGTCATAGTTCATTACTATCTCCTGGCAGTGTTATTTTCTCCACACAGAAAAAGTTGACCCTACTGAACAAAACACTGATGGATTGACTTAGTCATATATATGGATTTTCTTAATACTTCTTTAATCAGCTAATTTTGTGAGTCAAGGTTGTATTACAGGATATCCATCAACTGGGCAGGAAGAAGAGAACAATATGCCAGGGAACCGAGCATCCTCAGAATTTCTTGTTAGACATAATCAATGAAGGGTAGAGAGGCTGTACTTTATTGAAGAAAAAGAAATGCATAAAGTGATTGAGGTTTCAGAAAATCAAAATGCAAGCATTGATAGGGAAACACATAGCAGGAAGAAACTGCACATATAAGAGCAAGTTATATAGGTGTTCATGGTTTGACAGGTTGAAAAATAAAGCTAGAAAATGTTCCACATAAGCCCTTGGAATCCTTGCTGAATTTAAGAATTTCTCCTGTGAAATATGGTAAATTTTAATATAAACACCTCCCTTTCACAGTAATTTGAGCAGAGGAACACAGATATTTATGAAACAACACATCCAATAAACAGAAACCATTACTAATACATTCTTTATCCATAATATATGTGGACTTCACTGGTATAAAATATATGTAGTGAAAGAAAAAAACAGTTTGCTTTGGTTAGCCAAGGGCAATAAAGGACAAATGAGATGCAATTAAGCACAGAACAATTTAAGATAATTCTAATAGCAAAGTATTTAATGATGCTTTGATACAGATGAATTTGATTTAGAAATATCTCCTAAGTTAAGTTGTGGAAACCTATCTCTTCAGTCACTTAAATTTGGACAGGCAGAAGTTATTATGCTGAATGAGAAAATGGAAACCTTGGAAAGGAACTAAATGACCTAATTGATCTTCTTTTTCATCACTGATTTCTAGATACTACTGTAAATTAAATGGGAAAAGATTACCTTCTTACTATTTAAAATAAAAAGAAATGAACTGGACTTACAAGTGCTTATTATATATGTTTTTTAAAAGTTTAGCAAGGTGGCATTAGTGGTAAAGAACCCACCTGCCTATACAGGAGACATAATGAAATGCAGGCTTGATCCCTGGGTCAGGAAGATCCCCTGGAGGACTGCAGGGCAACCCATGCCAGTATTCATGCCTGGAGAATCCCACGGACAGAGGAGCCTGGTGGACTAGAGTCCATGGGGGTAGCGAAGAGTCAGATACAACTGAGCAGCTTAAACACACACACAACATAAAGACATGTCTCAGTTCAGTTCGGTTCAGTCACTCAGTCATGTCCCACTCTTTGCGACTCCATGAACTGCAGCACACCAGGCTTCCTTGTCCATTCCCAGAGCTTGCTCAAACTTATGTCCATCGACTTTGTGATGCCATCGAACCATCTCATCCTCTGTCATCCTCTTATCCAGCCTTCAGTCTTTCCCAGCATCAGGGTCTTTTCAAATGAGTCAGTTCTTTTCATCAGGTGGCCAAAATATTGGAGTTTCAGCTTCAGCATCAGTCCTTCCAATGAATATTCAGGACTGATCTCCTTTAGGATTGACTGGTTGGGTCTCCTTGCAGTCCAAGGGACTCTCAAGAGTCTTTTCCAACACCACAGTTCAAAATCATCAATTCTTCAGCGCTTAGCTTTCTTTATAGTCCAACTCTTACATCCATACATGACTACTGGAAAAACCATAGCTTTGACTAGACAGACTTTTGTTGGCAAAGTAATGTCTCTGCTTTTTAATGTGCTGTCTCGGTTGGTCATAACTTTTCTTCCAAGGAGCAAGTGTCTTTTAATTTCATGGCTGCAGTTACCATCTGCAGTGACTTTGGAGCTCCCCAAAATAAAGTCTCTCACTGTTTCCATTGTTTTCTGGTATATTTGCCATGACGTGATAGGACTTGGTGCCATTATCTTTGTTTTTTGAATGTTGAGTTTTAAGCCAGATTTTTCACTCTCCCCTTTCACGTTCATCAAAGACTCTTAGTTCTCTTGATGACTAAGACTAAGAACTAAGACTCTTAGTTCTTCTTTACTTTCTGCCATAAGGGTGATGTCATCTGCATATCTGAGGTTATTGATATTTTTCCCAGGAATCTTGATTCCAGCTTGTGTTTCATCATGCGGAATTCTGGGCTGGATGAAACACAAGCTGAAATCAAGCTGTGTCTATAGCCACCTTTTTGCCTGTGTCCTTGCCTGATATTGTTCTTAGTGGCTCTGAGATGATGTACGCAGTATTTGTGTTATATAAATCACTTCAGATAGCTGGATGATAGTTTTTCTAGAACAGAGTAGTAGTCACAGTTTCCTGTCCTGATTTAGAAACAAATAAATCCTTCAGTTCAATTCAGTTCAGTCGCTCAGTCCTGTCTGACTCTTCGCGACCCCATGAATCACAGCATGCCAGGCCTCCCTGTCCATCACCAACTCCCGGAGTTCACTCAAACTCATATCCATTGAGTTGGTGATGCCACCCAGCCATCTCATTCTCTGTCATCCCCTTCTCCTCCTGCCCCCAATCCCTCCCAGCATCAAAGTCTTCTCCAGTGAGTCAACTCTTCGCATGAGGTGGCCAAAATATTGGAGTTTCAGCTTTAGCATCAGTCCTCCCAATGAACACCCAGGACTGATCTCCTTTAGGATGGACTGGTTGGATCTCCTTGCAGTCCAATGGACTCTCAAGAGTCCGCCAACACCACAGTTCAAAAGCATCCCTTCTTCGGCGATAAATCATTAGAAACTATGAAACCGTATATCCTCCGATTGCTTCATCAGCAACTGGAAGACCAGTGAAAGTGAAGTCGCTCAGTCCTGTCTGACTCTTTGCGACCCCGTGGACTGTAGCCTACCAGGTTTCTCCGTCCATGGGATTCTCCAGGCAAGAGTACTGGAGTGGGTTGCCATTTCCTTCTCCAGTAAGACAGGTAAATAAATGGTAATGGAAACACAGAAAAGATGAAAGCCTAAAGATGTTGTATTAGGTAAATTAGCAGTGTAAACATTTTATGATCTTGAGGGAGTAGAGCAATAATACCCTATTCTTAAAGGGGTTTGCAAACTTTTTCTGTAAAAGCAAATAATAAATGCTTAGGACTTTCAGGGTAAGGTGCAAAATTAATGATATTGTATACCTCATTACATAACAAGAAATAAAATACATTTTCATACATTTGTATTGATAACATTAAAATATAATTTTTGTTGAGTGCTATATTGGTAATACATGTTTAGTAATGAGAATGGATTTTCTATTTTAAAGGAGTAATACTTTGCTTAATTGTTTCAAATTTTGTATTCCTTGTCATCAAATCAGTTGTAAACATACAAACTATATAGAAACAGATTTGTTTTGATCTTCAAGTCCTTGCCAGGTCCTTTCTTTACGTATTTTGGACCTATGGGTCCAAAAACTTTTCCTATGGGTGTTTTATCTCTTGTATGGTAAAATTAGGTGAAATCTTAGCCCAAAGTTACCCGAAATATCTGTATTTGGACCCCAAACTAGAGCTGTACCCAAAATGTAGAATAAAGGTTTTCTAGTCAATTAAATGTGATCAAATATCCTTGAATTCTTTTTCTTATTTATAAACTTTGTTTTATAATGAACATTGTGTGTCTTTTTAACTAAGATATAATCAACATAAAACATTATATCAGTTTTAGGTATACAAAGATGACAATTTGACCTGCATATATATTGCAAAATAATCACCACAATACAATTAACATGCATCATAACACACAGTTAACAATTTTTTTTTTTCTTGTAAGAAGAATTTTCAGGGGAAAATCTTCTCAAAAGATTTCAAATAGACAATAAAGTATCCTATTTTGTTAGTTGTAATTGTATATCAAAATTACTTTTTACCCATGGGTCTTGGAATTTCCAATAGATTTTGACCAAAATCATATATACTCAACCATTCTTTACTTCCTAAGTGTAGCCTGGAATACTAAATCTGCTTCACTTGCTGAATTCACTCTGACAGTGATTCTTGGTGCCCAGGTGATACCCAAAAGATCCATGGATAAATGGCCTAAGCTTCTATTACAGACACAAAAGAATTGTTTATTTTTATTCATATATGTAAATTTACTTATTAATTATGTATACTTTCTAAACAGTCCTATTGAAAACATAGACTATTCCACTCACTGATAATTATGAGACACAGAAATATTTTGTGATTATTTTAACGAATATGCTGTCCTAAATCGCTTCAGTCATATCCGAGTCTCTGCGACCCAATGGACTGTAGCCCGCCAGGCTCATCTGTCCATCGGATTCTCCAGGCAAGAATATTGGAGTAGGTTGCCATTCCCTTCTCCAGGGGAATCTTCCTAATCCAGGGATTGAACCCACATCTCCTGCAGCTCCTGCATTCCAGGTGGATTCTTTAACACTGAGCCACCAGGGAAGCCCCATTTTCATGATTACATCATGATATTAACTACATAAAGAAATAAGCTAGACCTTTGTTACCTATCTTCTTGTACTCAGAGTTCCCAGGAAAAGGTTACAGTCGTACAGTCTTAAAAAGTTTTGCCTGACAAATTCAACAGTGTATTTTCTATGTAAATTAGTGTTTTTCAGAGATCAGAAGAATGAAGAAAGTAAAAGTAGAAAATGCAATGCTTTAAAATTTCTAAAGCAGTTAACATCAAAAGAACATAAAACTTTCTTGACAAAATACAGTCAAGTACTTTTTGGTGTTATCATGCTATTCATATATTCTTTGAGGAAGCACATGAAGTTTATATAAAATATACCCTTGGAGGTATTGCTCTTATGTATATTTTCAAGCAATTTTAATATAGCTCTTTTAACAGGGATATTCAAGTAAGTGTGTGTGTGCATGCTAAGTTGCTTCAGTCGTGTCTGATTCTTTGTGACCCTATGAACCATAGCCCGCCAGGCCCCTCTGTCCGTGGGATGCTCCAGGCAAGAATACTGAAGTGGGTAGTGATTCCCTTCTCTAGACGATCTTCTCCACCCAGGGATCAAACTCTGGTCTCTTGTGTCTCCAGCACTGGAAGGCAGGTTCTTTACCACTAGAGCCACATGGAAAGTAAAATCAAAGATAAAAATCAACTCAATGTTCTAAATCAACTATTTGTCTAATTCTCATCTATAAGTTTAGTGTAGTCTCTCAGTATTATATCTTTCCAATACAGTGATACAAAGAAAACATATAATTTTTCATTTTATCTTTAGCATAATGTGTATTACCAAAGAATTAGAAGTATGAATTTTAAGTGTCCGTGTATCATGTCTGAAAAACACAAATGGCCGTTTCCCAATATCTTTCAAGTTATCTCCTTCCATTCTCCTCAGAATCGCATGGCTCAAATAGGATGATAGAATATGAAAGGTTGTGGGGAAAGAAAGTTGACTCAATTTGTAAGTGGCAAAATTTCAGTCAGACTTTTACCACAGACTTCAGTTCAGTTCAGTCGCTCAGACATGTCTGATTCTTTGCGACCCCATGAATCGCAGCATGCCAGGCCTCCCTGTCCATCACCAACTCCCAGAGTTCACTCAAACTCATGTCCATTGAGTCGGTGATGCCATCCAGCCACCTCATTCTCTGTCGTCCCCTTCTCCTCCCGCCCCCAATCCCTCCCAGCATCAGAGTCTTTTCCAGTGAGTCAACTCGTTGCATGAGGTGGCCAGAGTATTGGAGTTTCAGCTTTAGTATCAGTCCTTCCAATGAACACCCAGGATTGATCTCCTTTAGAATGGACTGGTTGGATCTCCTTGCAGTTCAAGGGACTCTCGAGAGTCTTCTCCAGCACCACAGTTCAAAAGCATCAATTCTTCCGCGATCAGCTTTCTTCACAGTCCAACTCTCACATCCATACATGACCACTGGAAAAACCATAGCCTTGACTACCACAGACCTAAAGACAGCAAAGAACAAAATAGATAAAATTATACATTTCCGTACACAGTTGGTTTTATGTGGATACTTATGAGTGAATTAATGTGATATTGTTATTAAATTTGTTCTCTAAATCACAAAAATACCTCTAACTAGCAAGTGGAGATAATAAATATGTCAAACTGAATACATACTGGTTTCATGTTGATTCTTCTTGAATTTTATTAATTTTTGCTAAAAACAAATTTCCAAAGAATTAAGTATTTTCTCTAATTTAAGTTATAACTTATTTGAAGCTAAAACAAACATTCCAGAAATTGAAGAGGTGAGTTCTTAAAGGATACAGCAAAAATGTCTCCTCAGAACAAGTCATTTTATCTCCTCTACATCAATACTGGTTAATTGTTACACCTTTCTCTCCTAAATGAGTATTTTATGCATACCTATTCCATCTTCTAAATTCTTTTGCAATATTTTATGTAAATAATTATATTTCCCCTTCTCAATTCTCTTGTGATAATTTAACTTAAGTAAAATTGTGGAAAAGATCTCTGAATGAAATATAAACCAAGATACAATGAAATACCTTTGACTCTTGGATATGTGAAAAATATATTTCTTCTGTTTTGTTGTTGCAGTTGTCTTTTTGTTGAAGAAATGTCTTATGCACTATAAATATCTACGTTCAAAATTTCAAATGATTATAATTCATCTTTTTCTTTGTGGTTCTTATCAAGAAATCGATGAAATAGCATAAGAATTAAGTGTATAAAATAGTTCAAAGATCAATTGTTCCTTCATTATAACTTTCTCATATTAAGCCATGGATGGCACTTAAAGGAGAATTTTAGTTTATCAAGCTGATAAGGGCAAGTAAAAATTTATTCCTTCAAGAAAATCTCTCTTCCATACCTTTATTATCAAGTTATTAAGACAAATAATTAAAGTGAAATTTTATGAGTATGAGAGATTTTCATTTGCTGACAGAAGACAAGGAAACATTTTGGCTTGCAGCATCAGAAGAGAAGTAAGTTCTGAATAGCTCTTACCACTTGTAATTACACTAGTATTCAAATAGAAATATTGAAGAGGAATTAGTAGGCATAATGAAAGATTCTGTTAGCAGATAGTTTTATGTGTGGCTCATAGTTTACTCAGAAAATGGGAAGTAGTATTTTCTCTCTGGAAACAGCTGTGATATACTTCTGTCTCCTTACATTCAAATGAGTGCCTGCACCCCCGCGTAGGGTTTGGAGGTCATTTGCCAACCAGTTATGATGCCCCCCACCCCATACATGTTGGGAGTGTTTCACTATTAAGGGACTTAAATGGCATGCCCTCGTCTTTTAACTTTAACAAGGGCCGTTGATGGATATGGTCCATTTAAATGTACAACAGAGAGCTGAACTAGATAACGAACTTATTATTCCTCTCGGAGGATTATAGGTTAGTCCCGACGGAGTGCAGTAAGCCAGAGCAAATCCATATCTACTGGCTAAACAATAGCCAGAAGGCTGACTAGAAATATTGATTTACTTTCTAGGCCATTTAGGCCTTAATGGCGGAGAAAAGCTGAAGTGCTGTTTACCTTTCTGCCAGAATCGACCGAACAACCAGTCCATTTTTTACAGGTTTTTGATTGATTTCGCTTAGAAGAATTAGAGGTGATTTATTTTTAAGCTGAAAGCAACTCGTAAATATCTTCAACTGCATGGGTTCCCTGAGAGGAAATGTTAAGTGGAAAGACTTATTGAGAAAGACTTTGTTGCAAATCAATGGGAACAAGGTATCATGCCTCACTATGAACCGTCAGATGTCATACACCTTTCCAGAGCCCTGTCAGGACTATAATCTCATCACTTCAGTGTCTGTCCTTTTGAAAGCTCTCAAGTTCACCAAGCTTGAATAAATTTAATCGCCTGACTGAATTTCAGCCAAATGCACCCCGCTGACTTTCAAAGGGTCCTGGATGGGACAACATAATGGTGTGCAAGGCTCGCATGGAGCATTTTCGATGTTTGATGGGTGAAAACAGTAATTTATCACACAAGTGGCAATTTTCCATGATTCCTCAATCCCACACACAGAAAATGTGTAACTCCAACAAAGGAATGAAGCCTACACACAAAGGAGGGCTCATCCCAGACGGTACCTTGTTAGTTCGACTTTTAAAAAAAGACGTCAACACTTAAATCAGTTATAATATTGAAAGATGTTTCAACAAGAACAGCGAAAAATTGTCTGTGACTTACCGTTCACTCGGGCAAGGGCATGACAAGACTGCAATGAAAGGGCAGTTAAGTGTTTTAAATGACCTTCCCAAGAGTGCCTGCCTCATGTTTAGAAGGAGTTAACAAAGGGGTAAAGGATGGCCCTTGAAATTCTATATGGAAGTTCTCTATTCTGCGTTGGCCGCAGAGGGAGAAAGGAGTACAACAAGCTTCACATTTCATCTCTGTGCTCTTCTTAGTTGTCATCACCATAACTCTCTTTTAAATTTTTGATATTTTGCTGTTTGGGAAAGTTATCAGGGATTCTTCTTTCTCACCTTACTGAAAGAATTTTAAACATTGTATTATCAGTAAAAATCAATTGAGAACTTTGCACTCATCAATCTATTATTATAATTTTTAATAATATACAATTATCTTTATAGTATTTTCTTTCTTGACAATAAAATCATATTTGTGTGTGGCATAAATTAGTTAATAAATAAAATATTAAGTATTAAAAAGATCACCCGTAAGTCCCGCAGTCTAAAATAAGCACTGTTATCTTTTAGGATTTTTCCTTTCGGTCTTCTTCTGGGGAGGGGGATTTAGGTTTGTATGTATATTTGCTTAATATTAAAACCAAAACTTTGGAAAAACTGCATATCATTTCATTTTAAATTATTTCAGGATCATTTTTACATAATCTGTAAAAGAGAATTTTCCTTCAAATCACAGCCCTACTATTTTCTAGCAGTGGGGTTTGAAAAGGACACTTCTCCATCTGACAGTAATAACCTGGGAAATGGGAATAATAATAGAGCACATAGCACAGGAGATATTTGAGAGGAGGAAAGTATTTTATAAAGTAATAGCAGTAGTGATCAATCATTTGAATTGATAGCTTAAAATTTGGTTTACCTGATTCTTTCATTTATTTTGCTTTCACAGTACAAAATTTAGCTACCTGAGTTTTCTGTTATATCCATTAATTGTCATTAAAATGGCAAGTGCCACTTAGTGAAACCATAACATGGAAGCCTCCTATTTGAAAGACCTTCTAAATAGACTAAATGCAAAAATCTAATTGATGTTAATAATCTTTTTGTTTCTCTCTCTTCCCCCTCCCTTTTGTCCTTCATTTCCCCTATCAAAATATTTGATCATTTAGAGGAGGCTAGACCTCCTGGGAGAGGAGCAGTACATGTCAAGCTGATAAGCTTGAAAAAACCATGTTTGCTGGAGTTCACCAGAGGGACAGTTAGCCACCGCTTTGCTGTAATTACTGTAGACCAGGGACAGCAGTAATTCATGGG
This sequence comes from Moschus berezovskii, assembly GCF_049115385.1. NCBI lineage: Eukaryota > Metazoa > Chordata > Mammalia > Artiodactyla > Moschidae > Moschus > Moschus berezovskii. The sequence continues at coordinate 29,241,746 of NC_142462.1, read as the reverse complement.
CTGACAATCCACACTTTCTTTCTCACTTATCTCTTTCTTTTTACTAAAATCTGTGCCACTGTTTCAGCAACTGGCACATAGTTGTGTCATGATTCCTGTGGCATAAAAGTACCTTCTCATCACAGATCTTTCTTGATGAATGAGGTTGTTGAATTAGAAAAGAATCATCCTTGATACATAATCAAATGTTAGGGCAAAAGGTCACACTCAGCCCTGAATCCCTAAGTGCAGAGCAGTTTTATCCTTGGAATTTAAATGGAGATACTTGATAGGACCAAGTAGGAAGCTCAAAGAAAATTTTAAAAAATTTATTTCTGAAAGTGAAATGTATCATTAAAAAAAAACAACAGCTGTTATTAGGGAGCTGAACTGGATTTGAAAATGCTAGCTTAAAACAATGATTATAAATGCAATACTGCATTATGTCATTCCGAAAGCACTAATTCAGAGCAGAATTTCCCACATGCCATGTGGAACTGTAGTTTTGAAATAAATCAATAGTTCTCATATTTAAACAAGTTCAAATAAGTACTATAACCCTCACTCTTGGAAATTCACAATCCGCATAACATTTTAAAGGCTCTGTGATATTTTGTATTTTAGTTTTTTACTAGTTTCTCATTGAAATTCAGTATTTCCTTTGATTTGAATGAAGATATGAAGCTCTACTAGTACCTGAGACTTTGTTTCCAGTTACAAATTGCAGATGTTTTCATATCAAATTAAAGTTGTTGCAAATATTATGAAGAATTGTTTATACTCAACCCTATTTTAAAATTTTTCTAGTTATTTGACCTATTACTAGATCTTATTTAATATGTTAATAAATATTTGCATTGATACTTGCCACAAACTTATTTTTATCTTTTGATCATGGCACTTCAGTACAATTCATTTCCTTTGAAACTCTATAGATTTTGTTTTGTGTATTTAATAATATTATTCTGAAAAGGGATCGATGACTGTCAAAAGGATCTGTTACATGAAAAGTGGTTAAAAACCTTTGCTAGGAATAAACTTATTCAACTATGTCTAACCTAGTAATTTCAAAATTATTTATTTTGGAATCCTTATTTTTCCCACTGACAACCAAGTTGGAATGAGTCTTCCAGGAAAAACTTTTGAGAAAATTTTGGCATGACCTTTGCTCCATTGATCTACCACATTATTCTAGAGTTCTGTCTATACCTGGCTGCCTCATTGGGATCAACATGCCCAAGGTTCCTAGGTTTTTTTCACCACCAGCTTTCTCAGGGCCTATGTAAATATGAATCTCCAGGATGATGTTACTATGATATTCTAAGCATCCTTCCCCCAATTCTTTTTTGCCATGGAATCCTTTTCTCTTTCAGAACAGAACTTAAGAGCCAGCATTTAACATGATAACCTGTGTGGGAAACATTGTGTTAGTACATTTTAAGTGATGAATGGAAAACATTGAGTTGATAAGTGCAGGTAAAAATGGTGTTTTGGTTCAGAGAGAGAGGAAAAAAAAAATAGGTGAGGTAAGAATATAGCATAGTTACCACCACTGAGATAGAATACCACAAGACACTTTCTTTCAAGGGAAGTGATTGATTACTGGCAACCACTTGTTCACGTTCTCAGTTGCCACTGGGTTTCTCAAGACCCACACCATTGGCATGGGGGGCCAGATAGTTACAGTAGGCTGCTATGTCCTGAGCTTTGCAGGATGCTCATCATCACCCTTGGCCTCCACTTACTAGATGCCAGTGGCAGCTTCTTGCACCCTTCCCTGCCCCAGTTGTGACAACTAAAAATGTCTCCAGATACTGCCAGATGTCTCCTGATAGGCAAAATTGGCCCCACTTGAGAACCAGTGGAGTAAATATCTATAAGAGAAAAGAATTTGTCATTCTTTAGGAACAAGTCAGAGTCAAGGTAAAAACTGATTGATCTGTTATATAATTAATGATACAGTTACACGAGCAGTTTTTCAAGAGTGTTCTGTGGCCCTTACTTCTAAATGTGAGGAAAACTCAGTATGTCTGGCTATTTATTTTGTTAGGCCTTATATCAAGGATCAGCGTACTTTTTCTGTGTCATCAGAGAGTAAATATTTTAGGCTTTGTGGGTCAGACCGTCTGACACATCTGCTCAGTGCTGCCATCATACAGTGAAAGTAGACACCGACAATATGTAAATATTTGAGTCTCTGGGTTTCAATAAAACTTTATTTACACAAAAAGCATGGTAAGTTAAATTTGGCCAGCAGTCTAGGTTTCTCACCCTTGCTTTAAATGCTATTTATTAATTTTAGATCTAGAATAAGGAAAGATGATTTTTAAGAAACATATTTTACGTATTCAATATACATTCAGCTAATAATTTAATTATACTATTTTTCAAAATTGATGCTGTGTCATATCTAAAATTTTGTTTATATAAGTTAATGTATCAATTTGACATATTCCTCACAGATTTGTTACCATTTATGTATCTTGTGCCTGAAAGTAAGGTGGAAATGAGTAAGTGGATTGTTACAGAAATGTTAGACAAAACATACCTCATCTTTAAAAGCCTTTCAGTACATGATTGATTATAACCAAAGACAGCCACACAGTATAGTCAATCTTGGTTCCTATAAACAAACTACATACTTTATTAAAACCTCAGTATGAAAACCAATTAACATGTCCTCTATGAACAGGCTATGTTAAAAGATGCCACTGCGTAGCCATACTCCCCTTTCTCCTTAGAATTAGAACCCTGGGTTTACTGCAAGGTGATAATGCATTCAGCTAAAAGACTACATTTCTCAGGCTCTTCTCCAGTTCCATGTGACTGTATGACTCAAGCTGTGGCCTGAGAAATAGCTCATATATGTGTTATGCAGGTTATTCAGAAAGGATGATTTTAAATAGTTTACTAGCAAGGAGCCTCTTTTTGCTTGCCTTGGCCTCTTTTGTTTTCTTAGCCTGGCATGTTGATAACTTGATACAAGGGCTTTAGCAGTAGAGGTCATGTTGGACAATGGGCATAGAAACCACACACTGAGGATGGCTGAACAGAAAGATGGGAATTTGGGTCCCTTATGACACTGAGAAGACAACACAAAAGATTGTGTACCTACTGATGTCTGCTACATGAAAAATGAATACACTCCTAACTTTTTAAACTAATGTGGTTTTGGATTTTTATGTTATAGGCTATAAAATTTGATCACACTTGACTGAATTAGTCATAGGTTTGAAAATGGTTATTATGTTCATCGGGCAATCATATGAAACCCTGACCTCCTGAGTACTTAAGGAACTGGTATACTTCAGACCAACTACCTGGGTGTGCATGCTAAGTCGCTTCAGTCATGTCAGAATCTATGGACTATAGACTGCCAGTCTCCTCTGTCCATGAATTCTTCAGACAAGAATACTGAAGTGGGTTGCCATGCCCTCCTCCAAGAGCATTACCTAGACACCAGTCCCAAAAGAAAAGAGGTGAGGAGACCTGAAATGTTATCTGGAAACCCTGTGTTCTCCAGAGATGTTCTTCCCTGACAACCATTATATATAGGAATTATTTATTGCAAAAAAAAAAAAAACTCTGCTGTTGAACTTTATTTTTTATCATAAATCTTACTTTTCAGTCTACTCTAAAAGAAAAGGAGGAGAAAATTCTTCTTGTTCCAAACTATCAAAATGTTACCCCATGGGCAGTCAGAATCAGTTCAGTTCAGTTCAGTTCAGTGGCTCAGTCGTGTCCGACTCTCCGCGACCCCATGAATCACAGCACGCCAGGCCTCCCTGTCCATCACCAACTCCCGGAGTTCACTCAAACTCATGTCCACAGAGTCGGTGATGCCATCCAGCCATCTCATTCTCGGTCATCCCCTTCTCCTCCCACCCCCAACCTTTCCCATCATCAGAGTCTTCTCCAGTGAGTCAACTCGTCGCATGAGGTGGCCAAAGTATTGGAGTTTCAGCTTTAGAATCAGTCCTTCCAATGAACACCCAGGATCGATCTCCCTTAGAATGGACTGGTTGGCTCTCCTTGCGGTACAAGGGACTCTCAAGAGTCTTTCCAACACCACAGTTCAAAAGCATCAATTCTTCAGCGATCAGCTTTCTTCACAGTCCAACTCTCACATCCATAAATGACCACAGGAAAAACCATAGCATTGACTAGACAGACCTTTGTTGGCAAATTAATGTCTCTGCTTTTTAATATATTATCAAGGTTGGTCATAACCTTCCTTCCAAGGAGTAAGCGTCTTTTAATTTCATGGCTGCAGTCAGCATCTGCAGTGATTTTGGAGCCCAAAAAAATAAAGTCTGACACTGTTTCCACTGTTTTTCCATCTATTTCCCATGAAGTGATGGGACCAGATGCCATGATCTTTGTTTTCTGAATGTTGAGCTTCAAGCCAACCTTTTCACTCTCCTCTTTCACTTTCATCAAGAGGCTTTTGAGTTCCTCTTCACTTTGGTTTTAATACTACCTTCATAAGTGTTTGTAGGTAATTATACCTATCAGTAAGAAGTATAAAATTTCTTTTGTGAACAGAATCAAGGTCTTTTTCCTACATAATGTTTTACACATTTGGGGGCATGTGGATTTATGTGTGTGTCAATGCATGTGTGCATATGTATGCAAGTACTTAAAAAGGTCTTTGGGGATGGTTGATAAGAAAATAAAAGAAAAGGAATATGAATGAATACAAGGCATATTCTTCTCTATATGTTGTGTGCCTCTTTGAATAACACTTTCTGTTCAGTTCAGTTGCTCAGTTCTGTCAGACTCTTTGCGACCCCATGGAATGCAGCAGGCCAGGCCTGCCTGTCCATCACCAACTCCCAGAGTTAACCCAAACTCACGTCCGTTGAGTTGGTTATGCCATCCAACCATCTCATCCTCTGTCGTCCCCTTCTTCTACCACCTTCAATCTTTCCCAGCATCAGTGTCTTTCCAAACAAGTCATTTTTTCACAGAACGTGGCCAAAGTATTGGAGTTTCAGCTTCAACATCAGTCCTTCCAGTGAACACTTAGGACTGATCCCTTTAAGATGGACTGGTTGGATCTCCTTGCAGTCCAAGGGATTCTCAAGAATCTTCTTCAATACCATAGTTCAAAAGCATCAATTCTTTGGTGCTCAGCTTTCTTTACAGGTCAACTCTTACATCCATACATGAGTACTGGAAAAACCATAGCCTTGATTAGACGGATCTTTGTTGGCAAAGTAATGTCTCTGCTTTTCAAAATGCTATCTAGGTTGGTCATAACTGTCCTCCCAAGGAGTAAGCATCTTTTAATTTCATGGCTGCAGTCACCATCTTCAGTGATTTTGGAGTGCAAAAAAATAAAGTCTGCCACTGTTTCCCCATCTTGCCGTGCAGTGATGGGAAAGGATGCCATGATCTTAGTTTTCTGAATGTTGAGCTTTAAGCCAACTTTTTCACTCTCCTCCTTCACTTTCATCAAGAGGCTCTTTAGTTCTTCACTCTCTGCCATTAGGGTAGTGTCATCTGCATATCTGAGGTTATTGATATTTCTCCCAGCAATCTTGATTCCTGCTTGCGATTCATCCAGCCCAGCGTTTCTTATGATCAACTCTGCATAGAAGTTAAATAAGCAGGGTGATAATATACAGCCTTGACATACTCCTTTTCTTATTTGGAACCAGTCTGTTGTTCCATGTCCAGTTCTAACTGTTGCTTCCTGACCTGCATACAGGTTTCTCAAGAGGCAGGTCAGATGGTCTGGTATTCCCATCTCTTTCAGAATTTTCCATAGTTTGTTGTGATCTACATGGTCAAAGGCTTTGGCATAGTCAATAAGGCAAAAATAGATGTTATTTCTGGAACTCTCTTGCTTTTTTGATGATCCAGTGGATGTTGGCAATTTGATCTCTGGTGCCTCTTCCTTTTCTAAAACTTGCTTGAACATCTGGAAGTTCATGGTTCACATATTGCTGAAGCCTGGCTTGGAGAATTTTGAGCATGACTTTACTAGCGTGTGAGATGAGTGCAATTGTGCAGTAGTTTGAGCATTCTTTGGCATTGCCTTTCTTTGGGATTGGAATGCAGACTGACCTTTTCCAGTCCTGTGGCCACTGCTGAGTTTTCCTAATTTGCTGGCATATTGAGTGCAGCACTTTCACAGCATCATCTTTCAGGATTTGAAATAGCTCAACTGGAATTCCATCACCTCCACTAACTTTGTTCATAGTGATGCTTTCTAAGGCCCACTTGACTTCACATTCCAAGATATCTGGCTGTATCTAAATATTTATAAGTTTTAAGTCTATCTAACCAACTTATTTATTAATGCAGAATAAAATAAGTTGTATCTGATTAACTTGACACAACAACATAGAGCGCCATGTTCCAAGTTTGTGAAGTTTCTTACTTGGAGATGACAGCACAGAGAAAATGAGGCCCTGGTCACAGCCCTCAGCCAGGCCTTTCCTCTTCTTTTCCTTGCCCCAGCTCTATGGAGCTTAACTTTCATCTACAGGGCACCTCAGTCTGCACATACCTCCTGAACACAGCATCTCCTTGGACAACCCTTGAGCCTAAGAGTCCCCACCAGCATATTCTGTCATCAGGAGAGAGGACTGTCCAGTCTCTAGAGGTGGGCACAGGTCTATCTGGGAAGAGATTAAAGGAGAAATTATTTTATTAAAAGCAGTTGCTTAAAATCAACTGAAGTCATCAACTAGCCAAACACATGGCATCAGTCAGGATTCCCCCCACCCCACTCTATTCCTCTTTCCCTGAATCATCAAACTTCCACATATGGACTAGAAATGAAACTAGGGGAAAAATCAACTCCATAATTTCTTTGAGGCACCTAATGATGGATTTTATCTTAGAATTGGTGTGTGAAGTTGGTACAAGAAAAAATGATTTTGTACATGGAGTGTAAGGTATAGTTCAGACTGAGGCAGAAAAGAAGGTAGGTTACCTTTATTCAGGCAACGCGGAGGTAGGTTACCTTTATTCAGGCAACGCGGGGCGACAGCCAGCCTAAAGACCAGGCTGAGGGGAGAGGGAACAGGGAGCCTTCATATTTAAAGGGAGGTTTGTGGAAGTGATAAGGGAAACATTAGTCAGATGGGGCGATTTGGGTAATCTTTAGTTGAGATGGCATTTGTAGTTGAACAGGGGGTGGGAGGTTTCTGGGCAGGGGGTGATAAGTCCCAGGTAGATGCAACAGGCCCGGAGCATCAGGGAGGGACTTAAAATTTGGTTTTGTTTTCCCCGAAGTCAGATGATTCAGCAAGGGCCTTTGAGGCCGTTGTTTTCTTTTCTAGGCCCAAGGACTCCTTCATGGAGGACTTACAGATGAAAAACACAAATAACAAGTTTTATTTAAAGAGGGTTCGAAACACTCACTCACTGAATTTAGCTTAATAAGACAAATTGAAGTCAGTAAAATGAATTTGACTTAGAGATAACATTTTAGAAACTGAAGGTATCTATTGTACTGGGAAAAATTCTTAAAATGTGTGTGTGTAACGTAATTGTCTTCAGCACTCTCAAGAAATAATGTTGGCTAAAACTCAAAAATAAATTTAAAAATTCTTCCACAGATGACATTTTCCTCAATGTCATTATGCTTTCTTTTTAACCAACATTTCCTCCTGCTCTTTCAAGCCAACTTTTCAACAACTTCTTTTCTATTTCACCAAATTGTGTAAGTATAATAGACAAGAACAAAAACTTTAATTCTTAATGTTCTTAATCCCCTTCTTAATCCTTTGCATAAGCACCTAGTATAAAAGAGATCTGAAGAAGATAAGTAGGTAGATGCTTGCAGGTACACAGTTTAAAACAAGAGTTGGTTTTGGTCCTTTAGAGTTTTTCAGTGTTCAGTCTGTATGCCACTGCATGCATTCCCCTGAGTCTGTAAGTGTGTAATACAGAAATACTTCGTTGAAGCATTTGATGTTAGTCTGTAATAAAAAGACTTCCGTGTTGGCTCAGACAGTAAAGAATCTGCCTGCAATTCGGGAGACCTGGGTTCAATCCATGGGTTGGGAAGATGTGTTTCCCATCCTAACGCCCGCTCCCACCTCCCTCCCCATCCCTCTGGGTCATCCCAGTGCACCAGCCCTGAGTGCCCTGTCTTATGCATCGAACCTAGACTGGTGATCAATTTCACATATGATAATATACATGTTTCAGTGCTATTCTCTCAAATCATCCCACCCTCATCTTCTCCCACAGAGTCTAAAAGTCTGTTATTTACATCTGTGTCTCTTTTGCTGTCTTGCATATAGGGTCATCGTTGCCAAATTTCTAAATTCCATATATATGTGTTAATGTACTGTATTGGTGTTTTTCTTTCTGACTTATTTTGCTCTGTATAATAGACTCCAATTTCATCCACCTGATTAGAACTGCTTCATATGCATTCTTTTTAATAGCTGAGTAATAGCCATTCATCTGCCAATGGACATCTAGGTTGCTTCCATGTCCTGGCTATTGTAAACAGCACTGTGAAGAACATTGGGGTACATGTGTCTCTTTCAGTTCTGGTTTCCTCGGTGTGTATGCCCAAAGGTGGGATTGCTGGGTTGTATGGCAGTTCTATTTCCAGTTTTTTAAGGAATCTCCACATTGTTCTCCATAGTGGCTGTATTAGTTTGCATTCCCACCAATAGTGTAAGAGAGTTCCTTTTCCTCTGCACGCTCTCCAACATTTATGTTTGTAGATTTTTTGATAGCAGCCATTCTGACCAGGGTGAGATGGTACCTCATTGTGGTTTTGATTTGCATTTCTGATTATGAGTGATGTTGAGCATCTTTTCATGTGTTAGCCATCTGTATGTCTTCTTTGGAGAAATGTCAGTTTAGTTCTTTGGCCCATATTTTGAATGGGTCACTTATTCTTCTGGAACTGAGCTGCAGGAGTTGCTTGTAAATTTTTGAGATTAATTCTTTGTCAGTTGCTTCATTTGCTGTTATTTTCTCCCATTCCGAAGGCTGTTTTTTCACTTTGCTTATAGTTTCTTTCGTTGTGCAAAAGTTTTAAAGTTTAATTAGATCCCATTTGTTTATTTTTGCTTTTATTTCCATTACTCTGGGAGGTGGGTCATAGAAAATCCTGCTATGATTTATGTCAGAATGTTTTTCCTATGTTTTCCTCAAGGAGTTTTATATTTCTGGTCTTACTTTTAAATCTTTAATCCATTTTGAGTTTATTTTTGTGTATGGAGGTTAGAAAGTGTTCTAGTTTCATTTTTTTCAAGTGGTTGACCAGTTTTCCCAGCAGGACTTCTTAAAGAGATTGTCTTTTCTCCATTGTATATTCTTGCCTCGTTGGTCAAAGATAAGGATTCCAAAGGTGCATGGATTTATCTCTGGGCTTTCTATTTTGTTCCATTGATCTATATATCTGTCTTTGTGCCAGTACCATACTGTCTTGATGACTGTTGCTTTGTAGTATAGCCTGAAGTCAGGCAAGTTGATTCCTCCAGTTCCAAACTTCTTTCTCAAGATTGCTTTGGCTATTTAAGGCTTTTTGTATTTCCATACAAATTGTGAAATTATTTGTTCTACTTCTCTGAAAAATACTGTTGGTTGCTTGATAGGAATTGCATTGAATATATGGATTGCTTTGGGTAGTATACTCATTTTCATTATATTGATTCTTCCGATCCATGAACATGATATATTTCTCCATCTATTTGTGTCATCTTTGATTTCTTTCATCAGTGTTTTATAGTTTTCTGGATATAGGTCTTTTATTTCTTTAGGTAGATTTATTCCTAAGTATTTTATTCTTATTGTTGCAATGGTGAATAGAATTGTTTCCTTAATTTCTATTTCTGTTTTCTCATTGTTAGTGTATAGGAATGCAAGGGATTTCTGTGTCTAAATTTTATATCCTGCATCTTTACTATATTCATTGATTAGCTCTAGTAATTTTATGATGGAATCTTTAGGGTTTTCTATATAGAGGATCATTTCATCTGCAGAGTGAGAGTTTTACTTCTTTTCCAATCTGGGTTCCTTTTATTCCATTTTCTTCTCTGATTGCTGTGGCCAAAACTTCCAAAACTATGTTGAATAGTAGTGGTGAGAGTGGGCACCCTTGTCTTGTTGCTGACTTTAGGGGAAATGGTTTCAATTTTTCACCATTGAGGATAATGTTTGCTGTGGCTTTATCATATATGGCTTTTACTATGTCGAGGTATGTTCCTTCTATGCCAGCTTTCTGGAGGGTTTTTATCATAAATGGATGTTGAATTTTGTAAAAGGCTTTCTCTGTATCTATTGAGATAATCACCTTATTTTTATATTTCAGTTTTTTAATGTGTTGTATCACATTGATTGATTTGTGAATATTGAAGAAACCTTACATCTCTGGGATAAAGCCCACTTGGTCATGATGTATGATGTTTTTAATATGTTGTTGGATTCTGTTGCTAGAATTTTGTTAAGAATTTTTGAATCTATGTTCATCAGTGATATCGGCCTGTAGTTTTTTCTTTTTTGTGGCATCTTTGGTTTTGATATTAGGGTGGTGGTGGCCTCATAGAATGAGTTTGGCAGTTTACCTTCCTCTGCAATTTTCTGGAAAAGTTTGAGTAGGATAGGTGTTAGCTCTTCTCTAAATTTTTGGTAGAATTCACCTGTGAAGCCATCTGGCCCTGGGCTTTTGTTTTTTGGAAGATTTCTGATTACAGTTTCGATTTCTGTGCTTGTGATGGGTCTGTTAAAATTTTCTATTTCTTCCTGGTTCAGTTTTGAAATGTTATACTTTTCTAAGAATTCATTCATTTCTTCCATGTTGTCCATTTTATTGGCATATAATTGCTGATAGTAGTTTCTTATGATCCTTTGTATTTCTGTCTGCTGTGATTTCTCCATTTTCATTTTAAATTTTGTTGGTTTGATTCTTCTCTTCATTTTTTTTCTTGATAAGTCTGGCTAATGATTTGTCTATTTTATTTATCTTATCAAAGAACCAGCTTTTAGCATTGTTGATTTTGGCTCTGGTCTCCTTTGTTTCTTTCTCATTTATTTATGCCCTAATTTTTATGATTTCTTTCCTTCTACTATCCCTGGGGTCCTTCATTTCTTCTTTTTCTAGTTGCTTTATTTGTAGAGTTAGGTTATTTATTTGATTTCTCTTCTGTTTCATGAGGTAGGTTTGTACTGCTATGAACCTTCCCCTTAGCAGTATTTTTACTGAATCCCGTAGGTTTCAGGTTGTATGTTTTCATTTTTGTTCATTTCTATGCATATTTTGATTTCTTTTTTGCTTTCTTCTGTGATTTGTTGGTTATTCAAAAGTGTGTATTTTTAATAGTTTCTTCCCCTGTAGTTGACATCTAATCTTACTGCACTGTGATCAGAAAAGATGCTTGAGATGATTTCAATTTTTTTTTAATTTACCAAGGATAGATTTATGACCCAGGATGTGATCTATCCTGGAGAAGGTTCCATGTGCACTTGAGAAAAAGGTGAAATTCATTGTTTTGGGGTGAAATGTCCTATAGATATCAATTAGGTCTAACTGGTCCATTGTATCATTTAAAGTTTGTGTTTCCTTGTTAATTTTCTGTTTGGTTGATCTATCCATAGGTATGAGTGGGGTATTAAAGTCTCTCACTATTATTGTGTTACTGTTAATTTCGCCTTTCATATTTGTTAGCATTATTCACGGCCTTTATTTCAAAGTCTATTTTATCTGATATGAGTATTGCTACTCCTGCTTTCTTTTGGTCTCCATTTGCATGAAATATCTTTTTCCAACCCTTCACTTTCAGTCTGTATGTGTCTCTAGATTTGAGGTGGGTCTCTTGTAGAGAGCATATATAGGGGTCTTGATTTTTTATCCATTCAGCCAGTCTTTGTCTTTTGGTTGGGACATTCAACCCATTTACATTTAAGGTAATTATTGATAAGTATGATCCCATTGCCATTTACTTTGTTGTTTTGGCTTCAAGTTTATAAACCTTTTCTGTGTTTCCTGTCTAAAGAAGATCCTTTAGTATTTGTTGAAGAGCTGGTTTGGTGGTGCTGAATTCTCTGAGCTTTTGCTTATCTGTAAAGCTTTTGATTTCTCCTTCATATTTGAATGAGACCCTTGCTGGGTACAGTAATCTGGGTTGTAGGTTTTTCTCTTTCATCACCTTAAGTACGTCCTGCCTTTTCCTTCTGACTTAAAGAGTATCTCTTGAAAGATCAGCTGTTATCCTTAAGGGGATCCCCTCGTATGTTATTTGTTGTTTTTCCCTTGCTGCTTTTAATATTTGTTCTTTGTGTTTGATCTTTGTTAAGTTGATTAGTATGTGTCTTGGGATGTTTCGCCTTGGGTTTATCCTGTTTGTTAATCTCTGGGTTTCTTGGACTTGGGTGACTATTTCCTTGCCCATTTTAGGGAAGTTTTCGACTATTCCTCAAGTATTTTCTCATGACCTTTCTTTTTGTCTTCTTCTTCTGGGACTCCTATGATTCGAATGTTGGGGCATTTAACATTATCCCAGAGGTCTCTGAGGTTGTCCTCACTTTTTTTAATTCTTTTTTCCTCTCTGCTCTATTTATTTCCACCAATCTATCTTCTACCTCACTTATCCTATCTCTGTCTCAGTTGTTCTACTGTTGGTTCCCTCCAGAGTGATTTTTATTTCAGTTTTTTTTTTTTTTAATTATTCATTATTGATTGACTCACCTAAATCAGATTGATTATATTCTTTGCAATCAGAGATGGAGAAGCTGTATACAGTTAGCGAAAACAAGACCAGGAGCTGACTGTGGCTCAGATCATGAACTCCTTATTGCGAAATTCAGACTTAAATTGAAGAAAGTAGGGAAAACCACTAGACCATTCAGATATGACCTCAATCAAATCCCTTATGATTATACAGTGGAAGTGAGAAATAGATTTAAGGGACTAGATCTGATTGATAGAGTGCCTGATGAACTCTGGACGGAGGTTCATGACATTGTACAGGAGACAGGGACCAAGACCATCCCCATGGAAAAGAAATGCAGAAGAGCGAAATGGCTGTCTGAGGAGGCCTTACAAATAGCTGTGAAAAGAAGAGAGGCAAAAAGCAACGGAGAAAAGGAAAGATATAAGCATCTGAATGCAGAGTTCCAAAGAATAGCAAGGAGAGATAAGAAAGACTTCCTCAGTGATCAATGCAAAGAAATAGAGGAAAACAACAGAATAGGAAAAACAAGAGACCTCTTCAAGAAAATTAGAGATTCCAAGGGAACATTTCATGCAAAGATGGGCTCGATAAAGGACAGAAATGGTATGGACCTAACAGAAGCAGAAGATATTAAGAAGAGGTGGCAGAAATACACAGAAGAACTGTACAAAAAATATCTTCACGACCAGGATAGTCACGATAACGTGATCACTGACCTAGAGCCAGACATCTTGGAATGTGAAGTCAAGTGGGCCTTAGAAAGCATCACTACTAACAAAGCTAGTGGAGGTGATGGAACTCCAGTTGAGCTATTTCAAGTCTTGAAAGATGATGCTGTGAAAGTGCTGCACTCAATATGACAGCAGATTTGGAAAACTCAGCAGTGGCCACAGGACTGGAAGAGGTCAGTCTTCATTCCAATCCCAAAGAAAGGCAATGCCAAAGAATGCTCAAACTACCGCACAATTGCACTCATCTCACACGCTAGTAAAGTCATGCTCAAAATTCTCCAAGCCAGGCTTCAGCAGTATGTAAACCGTGAACTCCCAGATGTTCAAGCAGGTTTTAGAAAAGGCAGAGGCACCAGAGATCAAATTGCCAACATCCGCTGGATCATGGAGAAAGCAAGAGAGTTCCAGAAAAACATCTATTTCTGCTTCATTGACTATGCCAAAGCCTTTGACTGTGTGGATCACAATAAACTGTGGAACATTCTGAAAGAGATGGGAATCCCAGACCACCTGACCTGCCTCTTGAGAAACCTGTATGCAGGTCAGGAAGCAACAGTTAGAACTGGACATGGAACAACAGACTGGTTCCAAATAGGAAAAGGTGTACGTCAAGGTTGTATATTATCACCTTGCTTATTTAACTTATATGCAGAGTACATCATGAGGAACGCTGGGCTGGAAGAAGCACAAGCTGGAATCAAGATTGCTGGGAGAAATATCAATAACCTCAGATATGCAGATGACACTACCCTTATGGCAGAAACTGAAGAGGAACTCAAAAGCCTCTTGATGAAAGTGAAAGAGGAGAGTGAAAAGGTTGGCTTGAAGCTCAACATTCAGAAAACTAAGATCATGGCATCTGGTCCCATCACTTCATGGGAAATAGATGGAAAAACAGTGGAAACAGTGTCAGACTTTGTTTTTTTGGGCTCCAAAATCACTGCAGATGCTGATTGCAGCCATGAAATTAAAAGACGCTTGCTCCTTGGAAGGAAAGTTATGACCAACCTTGATAGTATATTAAAAAGCAGAGACATTACTTTGCCAACCAAGGTCCGTCTAGTCAAGGCTATGGTTTTTCCAGTGGTCATGTATGGATGTGAGAGTTGGACTGTGAAGAAAGCTGATCGCCGAAGAATCGATGCTTTTGAATCGTGGTGTTGGAGAAGACTCTTGAGAGTCCCTTATACTGCAAGGAGATCCAACCAGTCCATTCTAAAGGAGATCAATCCTGGATGTTCATTGGAGGGACTGATGCTAAAGCTGAAACTGCAATACTTTGGCCACCTCATGTGACGAGTTGACTCACTGGAAAAGACTCTGATGCTGGGAAAGGTTGGGGGCGGGAGGAGAAGGGGAAGACAGAGAATGAGATGGTTGGATGGCATCACCGACTCTGTGGACATGAGTTTGAGTGTACTCCGGGAGTTGGTGATGGACAGGAAGGCCTGGCGTGCTGTGATTCATGGGGTCACGGAGAGTCGGACAGAACTGAGCGACTGAACTGAACTGAACTGAACTGAGGTCCTTGTTAAACTTTTTTTGCATCTTCTCAATCCTTGCCTCCAGACTATTTATTTGTAACTCCATTTTGTTTCCAAAATTTTGGATCATTTTTACTATCATTATTCTGAATTCTTTTTCAGTTAGACTCTTCCCTATCTCCTCCTCTTTTGTTTGGTTTGGTGGGCTTTTTTCATGTTCCTTTATTGTTGAATATTTCTCTGCCCTTTCATCTTGTTTAGGTTACTGTGTTTGGGGTGGCCTTTCTGTATGCTGGAAGCTTGTAGTTCCTCTTTATTGTGGAGCTTGCTTTCTGTGGGTGCGGTTGGATGAGAGATTTGTCAAAGTTTCCTGTTTAGGGAAGCTTACATCATTGTTCTGGTGGGTGGAGCTGCATCTTTTCTTTCTGGAGTGCAATGAAGTGTCCAGTAGTGAGTTTTGAGGTGTCTGTGGGTTTGGTGTGACTTTTGGCCTCCTGTATTTTTGTGCTCATGGTTATGTTCCTGCGTTGTTGGAGAATTAGTTTGATATGTCTTGCTCTGAAACTTGTTGACTCTTGGGTGGAGCTTGGTTTCAGCGTAGGTATGGAGGCTTTGGGATGAGTTCTTGTCGAGTAATGTCCCTGGAGTCAGGAGTTTTCTGGTGTTCTCAAGTTTTGGATTTAGGCCTCCTGACTCTGGCTTTCAGTCTTATTCTTACAGTAGCCTCAAGACTTCTCCATCCATACAGCACAGATGATAAAACATCTCGGCTAATGGTGAAAGGATTCTCCACAGTGGGGGACACCCAGAGAGGTTCACAGAGTTACATGGAGAAGAGAAGAGGGAGATAGAGGTGACCAGGAGGAGAAGAGGGGGAATCAAAAGGGAAGAGAGCAGTCTAGTCAATTCCCTATTGATTAATCTAGTCAATTCCCTATTTGCTCTCCACAGTTTGGAACACTCAGAGAGTTTCATGGAGTTATATAGAGAAGAGAAGAGGGAGGAAGGACATAGAGATGACCAGGAGGAGAGGAGGGGGAGTCAAAAGGAGAGAGACAGATCTATACAGTGATCAGTTCCCTAAGTGTTCTCCACAGCCTGGAACACACAAAGAGATTCACAGAGTTAAGTAGAGAAGAGAAGGGGGAGGGAGGAGATAGAGGTGACCTGGGGGAGAAAAAGGAGAGTCAAAAGGGAGGAGAGCAATCGAGACAGTAATCACACTCCTGAGTAAAAATGGGTACTGAAGATTGGATTCTTAAAGGTACAGAAGTGATAACAAATACCAAAAAGCAAATATTAAAAATCTAGAGTAGAAGTTAGACTCTCAAAAATAAAATATTATAAAAAAAATTGCAAAAGTTATAAAAAAATATGAAATTTGCTTTAAAAATAGGATCTTTTTTTTCAAGGTAATAGTAGGTTTTAAAAATGAAAATTAAAGGAGTAATAAAGAACTTAAAAATTAAAAAAAAAAAACAATTAAAAAGTGATAGTAGTAAAATATATCTAGGAATTTCTCTGGAGCTATTGAGGGCCCTGTGGGGTCAGTTCAGTTTCAGATATTTCCTTGTTCCAGCTTATCTTCTTCTCAAGGTCTATAGATTCCTTCCAGTGTAGCCAGTGCTAACTACAGGGTTTTAATCTGTTGCCCCTGTCACTTCCAAAGCCGTTTCCTCTTCATTGTTTATTTTGGCTTCCTCTGTTTGCAAGTGTCTTCAGTATCTAACTTCTGCCCTGAGACAAGGGGGCGAAAGTGGTCATTTATTTAGGCTCACTTGTTCAACTGTGCTGTAGGGAGGGAGGAACACTGCAAACAAATATCACTGGTGTGTGTGAGGAGTGCTCACAGTGTCTGGGCCACACTGGGTTTGGCCCTGCTCACAGTATGTGTGCTTTCCCAGTCTACACTGCTCAGGCTCCAGGTTGCTCTACAGGGGAAATGTCTAAGGTGGGCCCTGGGTTGCATGCACTTCCCAAGTCTACACTTCTCAAGTTCAGGTTTTCGGGTGCTCCACAAAGGTGCAGACTCAGTTGAGCCTGTGTTTTGTGCCCTTTCCAGGTCCAAGCAGCTCAGGTGACCAGGTGCTTGGTGCGCGCACTCTCCCCAGCTGCAGTGAGTCTTATACCTACCCGGTCCCTGCCCAGTCCCGCTTTCCTGGGTTTGCAGCTGGAGCGCTGTCTCAGGTGTGCTCTGTGTCTCCTCTGTGCAGCTGATCTCCTGCTGTGACCCTCCCAGCAGATGTCAACCATCCAGGATCCCAGGAAGACTTGGTTAGCAATTGGGAGCGGGCTCGCAGTTTGGTAGGGGATGCCATCTCTGGGGCCGAGTTTGCCCCTTGCCTTCTGACTCTGGCTGTCGCCCGCCTGCCTCCCTGCCTCCAGCAGGGGATGGGTGGGTCTGAAGCCAGCTAACTCTATTCTGGTATTCCCTCAGTCCTTTGTTCTATGAATGGGCCTGGCAGTGACTTCAGTTCAGTTCAGTCGCTCAGTCGTGTCCGACTCTTTGCGACCCCATGAATCACAGCACGCCAGGCCACCCTGTCCATCACCAACTCCCGGAGTTCACTCAAACTCGTCCATCGAGCTGGTGATGCCATCCAGCCATCTCATTCACTGTCGTCCCCTTCTCCTCCTGCCCCCAATCCCCCCCAGCATCAGAGTCTTTTCCAGTGAGTCAACTTGTCCATGAGGTGGCCAAAGTATTGCAGTTTCAGTTTTAGCATCAGTCCTTCCAATGAACACCCAGGATTGATCTCCTCTAGAATGGACTGGTTGGATCTTCTTGCAGTCCAAGGGACTCTCAAGAGTTTTCTCCAGCACCACAGTTCAAAAGCATCAATTCTTCGGCGATCAGCTTTCTTCACAGTCCAACTCTCACATCCATACATGACCACTGGAAAAACCATAGCCTTGACTAGACGGACCTTGGTTGGCAAAGTAATGTCTCTGTTATAGCTTTTAGAGGGAAAGTTTTCTCTCTCTCTCTTTCCTCTTTTTTTCTCTCTGGTTATCCTATGGTTTGGGTTGCTATCTCACATTCGCTCCCTCAGAATGCCCTCAGGACATTCAGGCCTGGTCCTTACCCTAAGCAATGCTGCTGGTGCCTCCCTGTTCAGCCCTGGTTTTCTGGTGGTGGATACAAGCTCTGGGCTACTTCTCCACTGGGAGTTGCAGTTAGGCATGTAATCTCTGGGTTTTATTTATTTATTCCTTCCAGTTATGTTGCCCTCTGAGCTTCCAAAACTCCCAACAGACCTGCCAGTGAGAGGGTTTCCTGATGTTTGGAAACTTCTCCTCTTTCACGACTCCTTCCGCAGCATGGGTCTCCATCTCTAACTCTTTTGTCTCTCTTTTTATCTTTTATATTTTGTCCAACCTCCTTTCAAAGACAATGGGCTGCCTTTCTGGGTGCCTGGTGTCCTCTGCCAGCATTCAGAAGTTGTTTTGTGGTATTTACTCAGTGTTCAAATGATCTTTCAATGAATTTATGGGGGAGAAAGTGGTCTCCCTGTCCTATTCCTCTGTCATCTTAGGACTGCCCCCTGTACTTGACTTTTTTAATTCCTGGCGATGACTTTGATAGCTTATGGTGAAGGATGTAGGATTCATGTTCGATTCATGATATCTGAAGAAGATTTAGCTTCAGGATCAGGGACCAACCTTGATCAAGCAGAGCTTTTGTGTGGCAGAAGCTTTATTACAGTGAAGAAAGACAGAGAAAGCTTCTGACATAGACATCAGAAAAGGAAGGGAGAGGACCCTGTCACTTGTTTTAGCAAGGGAGCTATGTACTTTTTCAACTGGTTGCTGCTGCTAAGTCACTTCAGTCGTGTCCGACTCTGTGCAACCCCATATACGGAAGCCCACCAGGCTCCCCTATCCCTGGGATTCTCCAGGCAAGAACACTGGAGTGGGTTACCATTTCCTTCTCCAATGTGTGAAAGTGAAAAATGAAAGTGAAGTCGCTCAGTCGTGTCCGACCCTTAGCGACCCCACAGACTACAGCCAACCAGGCTCCTCCATCCATGGGATTTTCTAGGCAATAGTACTGGAGTGGCTTGCCATTGCCTTCTCCATATACTTTTTCAGCTGGTTATTAACAATAAATGAAAAGAATGTCTCAAGGTTGTAAAGATGTTATCAGACTCACTCCCATAATTTACATTTTAGGATAACAGGATTAAAACTGACAATAGAAAGATCTTCCCACTCCCAAAATATATGTTTTAGATAACAGGATTAGTCCGAAGGTTCTTAAGAAGGAGAAACATGTCCTCAAGCAGGATACATTGTTGTTATACAATATTTAGCATTTAAGGAAAAACATACCCTTGAGCAAGATGAGTTGTTTTGTTGTGTAATCATTAGATCTGAGCTTAAGGGAAAAAAAAAAGTGACTAAGAGGAAGGAATTCCATCACCTCCACTAGCTTTGTTCCTAGTGATGCTTTCTAAGGCCCACTTGACTTCACATTCCAAGATGTCTGGCTCTAGGTCAGTGATCACCTTATCGTGATTATCTTGGTCATGAATATCTTTTTTGTACAGTTCTTCTGTGTATTCTTGCCACCTCTTCTTAATATCTTCTGCTTCTGTTAGGTCCATACCATTTCTGTCCTTTATCGAGCCCATCATTGCATGAAATGTTCCCTTGGAATCTATAATTTATTGAAGAGTTCTCTTGTTTTTCCTATTCTATTGTTTTCCTCCATTTCTTTGCATTGATCCCTGAGGAAGGCTTTCTTATCTCTCCTTGCTATTCTTTGGAACTCTGCATTCAGATGCTTATATCTTTCCTTTTCTCCTTTGCTTTTCTCTTCTCTTCTTTTCACAGCTATTTGTAAGGCCTCCTCAGACAGCCATTTTGCTTTTTTGCATTTCTTTTCCATGGGGATGGTCTTGATCCCTGTCTCCTGTACAATGTCACGAACCTCCGTCAAGAGTTCATCAGGCACTCTATCAATCAGATCTAGTCCCTTAAATCTATTTCTCACTTCTACTGTATAATCATAAGGGATTTGATTTAGGTCATATCTGAATGGTCTAGTGGTTTTCCCTACTTTCTTCAATTTAAGTCTGAATTTCGCAATAAGGAGTTCATGATCTGAGCCACAGTCAGCTCCTGGTCTTGTTTTTGCTAACTGTATAGAGCTTCTCCATCTTTGGCTGCAAAGAATATAATCCATCTGATTTCGGTGTTGACCATCTGGTGATGTCCATGTGTAGAGTCTTCTCTTGTGTTGTTGGAAGAGGGTGTTTGCTATGACCAGTGCATTCTCTTGGCAAAACTCTATTATCCTTTGCCCTGCTTCATTCCATGCTCCAAGGCCAAATTTGCCTGTTACTCCAGGTGTTTCTTGACTTCCTACTTTTGCATTCCAGTCCCCTATAATGAAAAGGACATCTTTTTTGGATGTTAGTTCTAAAAGGTCTTGTAGGTCTTCATTGAACCGTTCAACTTCGGCTTCTTCAGCATTACTGGTTGGGGCATAGGCCTAGATTACTGTAATATTGAATGGTTTGCCTTGGAAATGAACAGAAATCATTCTGTCGTTTTTAAGATTGCATCCAAGTACTGCATTTCGGACTCTTTTGTTGACCATGTTGGCTACTCCATTTCTTCTAAGGGATTCCTGCCCACAGTAGTAGATATAATGGTCATCTGAGTTAAATTCACCCATTCCAGTCCATTTTAGTTCACTGATTCCTAGAATGTCGACGTTCACTCTTGCCATCTCCTGTTTGACCACTTCCAATTTGCCTTGATTCATGGACCTAACATTCCAAGTTCCTATGCAATATTGCTCTTTACAGCATCGGACCTTGCTTCCATCACCAGTCGCACCACATCTGGGTATTGGTTTTGCTTTGGCTCTATCCCTTCATTCCTTCTGGAGTTATTTCTCCACTGATCTCCGGTAGCATAAAGGGCACCTACCGACCTGGGGAATTCCTCATTCAGTATCCTATCATTCTGCCTTTTGATACTGTTCATGGGGTTCTCAAGGCAAGTATACTGAAGTGGTTTGCCATTCGCTTGTCCAGTAGACCACATTCGGCTGTAGTCCATGTGATCAGATCGACTAGTTTTCTGTGATTATGATTTCAGTGTGTCTGCCCTCTGATGCCCCCTCACAATACCTACCATCTTATTTGGGTATCTCTTAACTTGGTCATGGGTTATCTCTTCACAGCTGCTCCTGCAAAGCACAGCCGCTGCACCTTACCTTGGCCAAGAGGTATCTCCTCAAGGCCATCCCTCCAGACCTTGAATGTAGAGTAGCTCCTCTCGGGCCCTTGCACACGTGCAGCCACCGCCGCTTGGACGTGGGGTAGCTCCTTTCGGCCGCTGGCCCTGGCCTCGGGCGTGGGGTAGCTCCTCTCGGCCACACTTCTTTGTGTAGTTGGTTGTGCCGCCGGAGCCAGGGTCTCTTACGTCTGCACCGCCTGAGTCAGCGTCTTGGTCCCATCACTTCATGGGAAATAGATGGGGAAACAGTGTCAGACTTCATTTTTTGGGGCTCTAAAATCACTGCGGATGCTGATTGCAACAATGAAATTAAAAGACGCTTACTCCTTGGAAGGAAAGTTATGACCAACCTAGATAGTATATTAAAAAGCAGAGACATTACTTTGCCAACAAAGATCCGTCTAGTCAAGGATATGGTTTTTCCAGTGGTCATGAATGGATGTGAGAATTGGGCTGTGAAGAAAGCTGATCACTGGATAATTGATGCTTTTGAACTGTGGTGCTGGAGAAGACTCTTGAAAGTCCCTTGGACTGCAAGGAGATCCAACCAGTCCATTCTAGAGGATATCAGTCTGGGTGTTCATTGGAAGGACTGATGCTAAAGCTGAAACTCCAATACTTTGGCCACCTCATGTGACGAGTTGACTCACTAGAAAAGACTCTGATGCTGGGAGGGATTGGGGGCGGGAGGAGAAGGGGACCACAGAGAATGAGATGGCTGGATTGCATCACCGACTCAATGGACATGAGTTTGAGTGAACTCCGGGAGTTGGTGATGGACAGGGAGGCCTGGCGTGCTGTGGTTCATAGGGTTGCAAAGAATCGGACATGACTGAGCAACTGAACTGACTGACTGACTGACTGATGGCTCATAACCTCCTCCCTACACACACTTTAACCCCCGTACTACAGCATCATCACTGGAACCTCCAAAATGCAGCGACAGTCAGGCACTTATACTTCCTAAATACTGGCTTAAGTTACAGAAGCCTTGGGCTGCCTTGTGCCCTGACTCTCCTGGAAATTTTCCCCATGGTTTTGGGGTCAAGAAAGAGGTCCCAGAGTCTCACACCAACTGCAAACTTCTCTTCCAAGTTCTGTTATTTATAGAAAGACTACTGCTTTAAGAGATCAACTTCTCACCAGTCTGCCTGCATGGAAATATCTGGATGATCCTTTATCACCTGAGAAAATTATTTAGCACATAAGTCTTTATAAGTTGGCTTTATGTGAGTTTATATTTAAATCAGCAACAAACATGCTGCTTAAGGGGCAGAGGTGGGCAGTCATGGTTTTTCGGAGTCTTTTGTCATCGCTAGAATTTGGAGCACTGTAACAATGGTTTGTCTAATTTGTGAACGTTCAGTATTACCTCTGCTATAAAGTGCTGGACTTTTAATAGGTTTCTGGAGGCAGGAATTTAAAATGGAAAACTGCATAATTAGTAACTTTGTTTTGGAGAACACACTGGCAGAATCTTGAACTGATGTAAGGTTATTTTTATGATGATAATATACGTCTGTTTTCATTATCTTTGTGACAAGAATGATAGAAAATATATTTAAAATATTACTTGATGGATTAGGTAACTCATGAAGTTAAAGAGAGTGTTGAGAAATATAAACAGTTGCAGTCCTTTGGCCAGCAAGGAGCTCAAACCAGTCAATTCTAAAGGAAATCAACCCTGAATACTCATTGGAAGCACTGATACTGAAGCTAAAGCTCCAATACTTTGGCCACCTGATATGAAGAGCTGACTCATTTGGAAAGACCCTGATATTAGGAAAGATTGAAAGCATGAGGAGAAGAGGCTGATAGAGGATGAGATGGTTGGATGACATCATTCTTTCAATGGACATGAACTTGAGCAAACTCTGGGAGATAGTGAAGGACAGGGAAGCCAGGAATGCTTCAGTCCAAGGGGTTGCCCTATGGGATGCTTTCTGGTGAGAAGAGCGTATTTAATTTGGGTCAGCCAGGTCTAAGATAAGTAAGAATTTTCTAGGTGAAAAATGATAAAATGGAACTCCAGCAAAGGAAGTATCCTTGACGAAGTTTCCAAGACAGAAGGTAGACAGTTTATCCATTCCTCAAGGCTACATTTGGTAATGTCTTGGGACATTTTAGGTGGTCACAAGGCAGGAAATGCTATTGGCATAAGTAGAGGCCAGTGTCAGTCACTCAGTCGTGTCTGATTCTTTGCGACCCAATGGTCTGTCCATGGAATTCTCCAGGCAAGAATACTGGAGTGGGTTTCTATTCCCTTCTCCAGGGGATCTTCTCAGCGCAGGGATTGAGCTCAGGTCTCCTGCGCTGAGGGCATGGCAACCCACTCCAGTATTCTTGCCTGGAGAATCCCCTGGACAGAGAAGCCTGGTGGGCTACATTCCATGGGGTCACAGTCTGACATGACTGAGCAACTAAGTACATACACACTCTTACATTGCAGGCAGATTCTTTACCATCTGAGCTACAAGGGAGGCCCAGTAGAGGCCAGTGGTGCTGCTAAATATTCTACAACACACAGGATAATGCCTACAGCAAAGAATGATTTGGCCCTTATCCTGCTATAAAGCAGGAAAATGGTCTCATGTAAAGGAAAAGGAAGACCCCTATGACTAGATCTTATCATCGGAGGGTGATCAAGCAGTCACATAGGACTTTATAGTTTTAATTAAATTGTATCCTAAATCCAAATGAATTCACTGTAGGATTTTAATCAGAATGTCCGTGGGCGGGGGGGCAGTGGTGTGACGTTGTGGGGGGAAAATGGATTTGGCAAAACTTGACTTACATTTGGAGCAGATTATGATAATGTGAGTCTCCACTGAGGCACGTACATTCCAAAGAGGGGTGCTCATACAGAACCAACGTGTGAGTTGTTAAAATGTTCTACCACAGCAATCCTGGAGAAGGAGATGGCAACCCACTCCAGTATTCTTGCCTGGAAAATCCCATGGGCAAAGAAGCCTGACAGGCTACAGTCCATGGGGTCGCACGGAGTCGGACACGACTGAGTGACTGAGCACACACCATGCCGAAGTACCAAAGAGTCAATGGGTATAAACTGAAAGATTTTTGAAGTGGATTTCTCTGGAGGAAGATGTGCTGTCAGGTTCCCTTCACCCTCCTAGTGGAGTCAGTCCCTGCAAATTCCACCTCACCCGTGTTGGGAAAGGAGATTTAAGGAGTTGACTTGGAGCTCTTTCTCTGTCTGTGCCTCTTTGTGGAACATTGCGTGTGATTTGTTTCTGAGCGAGGTAAATGGTAGGTGGCTGACTGAGGCAGCTGTTGATCGCAGAGTGGAGGACTGCCGTTTGAGGAAGGATTGTGCTGTCTGGGTTTTCCAGGGCAAATCATTCAGCTTGAGGGCAAGATAATGTGCAGGGAGAGGAGGGGGGTAGGAGAGGGGAGAACATGAGCTGCTCTGGGATTGCTGTAGATCCTTCGAAAAGGACAAAGTGGCTGCAGCAGAAGGGGATGGAAGTTAGAATGACTGTCTTCCAGAGAATGTGGAGCAGGGCAGAATGAGCTGGAGTGACAACGATCTTGACTGTGTCGGAGGACTGTGGTTGAAATAGGCCAGTGTTGGGGGAAAGGGGTGGAGGACAGTGTTGGGAGAAATTTCTGAAAAATGAAAGCAAGGGCCCAAGGGAAAAGGGAATTTTTAAGATACTACAGAACTAAAAGTACAGAAGTTTACCCACTGTGATACAAAACAAATGAGAACTATCTTGCTCTCCTTGCCTCTTCTGCTCCGTGCTGTAAATCAAAAGGGCCAGAGAATATAGATAGTAAGATGCAGCAGGAAAAGAATACAGCCTAGGTGAGAAAGGAGTGAAGAATTTGACTCCCTTTTCCTTACCATAGGCATTCTTCTCACACCAACCATTAGCTATGGTGGGGAAGAAATTTCAACTTTAAATTAGATTAAGAGTTTTAATGAAACTAGCATTTTAATTAATGACGTAAAACTTTTATTTTGAGCAAAGAATTATGGAATAAATTTAAAGCAAATCTCAAAAGTTATTTTTTGTTATAACCTCACTTTAATCATTTTAATTCAATATAACTGTTACATAATTGAACAAATGAACAAAAAAAGGTCTAAATTTTGAGAATAGTTTGGGAGTGGAACAGCATATTTGGAAAGATATGTTAGAACAAGTTTTGAACATGTTAAGAAGTGTTACACTAAGATAATAAACAGTCCCAAACTAAAGGTGATCAAATTTGTCTCCATCATGCCCCTAATTTCTTTTCAGGGACAGAGGAGCTGGGTTTACTCTGCCCAATCGAGAATCCAAGTTGATAGCACAGCCATGTACTTGTACTTTGTCATTCAATGTTCAAGAAAAGAGAGAATTTCAGAGGAGCGCTCTTTGACAATTAAATATTCCAGTCCTGAAACGAACCACGTTGTGTTCATTAACATCCCATTAGTCAAAAGTAGCCACATGGCCCCATCCTACCACATAGGGACCAGGAAATATAATTCATCTTGTTCCCCAAAGGGAAAATATTTATCCAGTTGTGTGATTAAATGATCAAGGCAATTGATGATAATGACTGAGATTAAAGTAACAGAAATAAAACTTTAAATGGCTGGATTTGAAGGATATACTTGCATAAAGTCTTCTAGAGCTATCATTTTGAAAACATGATTTATATGAGTTCTAAGGAAGTGTATGAGTGAATAAAACAATGTGAGTATTTAAAGTAATAGATTAATAAATATAAATGTAACACCTTTTTTTACCATCTAATTGCTCTAGGAATTGCCTTAGGAAATCGTGACTATATTTAATTCTTTCTGTATGTACATTACTCTAATGGTAAAGATATCATGAAACAAAGAGAAGCTGAGTCACAAGGATGCAGATATTTCTATTGCAGTGCTTTGGCATATTTTTTAAAACTCTGCTACTTGTTGCCACAAGTTATGATGTATTCAGTACTTTCATTATAGGCTATATCACCAACTATATTTTCCTTCATATTGTGATTTGCAGAATTTCTAATATGTTTAATACAGTCATGGATATAATTATAAAAGTATATTCCTCCCTAGAGGAAATCCTTGCAGCAAACTTTAAGTTCAAAGCTAATATTTAGCTTTTAATATTCTCTGTCTTGAATACTAATGATTATTTCAAAAATATGCCTAAGTGCAATGTTAGATGACAAAATCACTGTGTACTTCATATTATTTGTGGAATTAAGAATATAGATTGGGATTTGGCTTCAGGAATACTAATTTGTAATATGAAGCAAAAATTAGTTCTTTGCTATGTGTTAAAATAAATGAGAGAAAAATACAAAGCAAAGTGAAAATACTATGATAATATAAAAATGCTTCTAACATGAAATTAAGGACTTTCCTGGTGGCTCAGATGGTATAGAATCTGCCTGCAATGCAGGAGACCTGGGTTTGATCCCTGGGTTGAGAAGATCCTCTAGAGAAGGGAACGGCAACCCACTCCAGTATTCCTGCCTGGAAAATCCCATGGACAGAGGAGCCTGGTAGGCTACAGTCCATGGGATTGCAAAGAGTTGGATACAACTGAGCAATTAACACAAGTCAAATGTCAATGTATTTAGGATACAGAAAGGTAAATTTCCAGGAGGTAGGATTATAGACTGAGGATTAAAACTCATGCATAAAATATAATCAACTAATTTTGTGAATTCTTGTTAGAGTATCAAAACAATAATATAACTGTATCTCCAATATCATATCCTTAAAATATCTACCAAATAGTAAAATATGGCCTCTCAGTTTAAAATGAGGTCCACGTGACTTCACATTCCAGGATCTCTGGTTCTAGGTGAGTGATCACACCATTGTGATTATCTGGGTGGTGAAGATCTTTTTTGTACAGTTCTTCTGTGTATTCTTCCCACCTCTTCTTAATATCTTCTGCCATACCATTTCTGTCCTCTATCGAGCCCATCTTTGCAGGAAATGTTCCCTTGGTATCTAGAATTTTCTTGAAGAGATCTCTAGGCTTTCCCATTGTATTGTTTTCCTCTATTTCTTTGCACTGATCTCTGAGGAAGTCTTTCTTATCTTTCCTTGCTATTCTTTGGAACTCTGAATTCAGATGGGTATATCTTTCCTTTTCTCCTTTGCTTTTCACTTCTCTTCTTTTCACAGCTATTTGTAAGGCCTCCTCAGACAACCATTTTACTGTTTGGCATTTATTTTTCTTGGGGATGGTCTTGATCCCTGTCTCCTATACAATGTCACAAACCTTCATCCATAGTTTATCAGGCACTCTGTCTATCAGAACTAATCCCTTAAATCTATTTTTCACTTCCACTGTGTAATTGTAAGGGATTTGAAATAGGTCATACCTGAGTGGTCTAGTGGTTTTCCCCACTTTCTTCAATTTAAGTCTGAATTTGGCAATAAGGAGTTCATGATCTGAGCCACAGTCAGCTCCCCGTCTTGTTTTTACTGACTGTATAGAGCTTCTCCATCTTTGGCTGCAAAGAATATAATCAATCTGATTTCGGTGTTGACCGTCTGTTGATGTCCATG
The DNA here is from genome assembly GCF_049115385.1 of Moschus berezovskii. Taxonomy (NCBI): domain Eukaryota; kingdom Metazoa; phylum Chordata; class Mammalia; order Artiodactyla; family Moschidae; genus Moschus; species Moschus berezovskii. Next base: position 29,214,103 of record NC_142462.1, on the reverse strand, counting down.
TGTAGAGTCTTCTCTTGTGTTGTTGGAAGAGGCTATGACCAGTGTGTTCTCTTGGCAGAACTCTATTAGCCTTTGCCCTACTTCATTCTGTACTCCAAGGCCAAATTTGCCTGTTACTCCAGGTGTTTCTTGACGTCCTCCTTTTTCATTCCAGTCCCCTATCATGAAAAGTGAAGTGAAGTGAAGTCTCTCAGTCTTGTCCCACTCTGCGGCCCCATGGACTGTAGCCTACCAAGCTCCTCCATCCATGGGATTTTCCAGGCAAGAGTACTGGAGTGGGTTGCCATTTCCTTCTCCAGGGGATCTTCCCAAATCAGGGATCGAACCTGGGTTTCCCACATTGTAGGTAGATGCTTTACCATCTGAACCACCAGGGAAGTCCTATCATGAAAAGGACATCTTTTTTGGGTGTTAGTTCTAAAAGATCTTTTAGCTCTTCATAGAACCATTCAGAGCGACTGAACTGAACTGAATTGAATTTAAAATGAAATGTTATCTAATTACTTTATGTAGATAATGGGAAAATACAGTTTGAAAACTACATTTGTGCTCTAACATGATAAATGCTGTATCAAGTAACTTTGAGTAAGAAATTAAAGATACTTTATCTTTAAGATCTATCATTTACAACACATATGACCTAAGATTTTTGTTAATCCTCAAGGTTGCAAATATGACCATAGTCAGGAATTTGAGCTTGAATTTACGTAGTTCTGTACCGTATGAGTAGAATTCAGGAAGACTGTAAAACTCTAGAGGTTTTAGGCATAACCTTTACATATGTGTCCTGTGTATTTCAGCACAGAAGGCTCAAGACTCATTGAATTCTCAAGGTGTCCATGACCCATAGAAAACTAAGAACAATTACTCTTTATGTCTACTTCACATAATTCATAAAGCTAGTTACAGACTAATTGGCTGTTGTGTCTAGATTTCTTTTACGTGCTTTCTAATTTATTTTTACAAAAGTGAGAGAAAAGTCTTTTTAGCACTTCACTGGAATTCCTGCATACACGGTAACATGTGGAGAATGATGAAGCCACATTACACTAGGGATGGTAGGAAATTCAGGTTGACTCAAGTGTTAATATAAAACCCATGCCTCATCTTTACCTGTAATTCCAGGTCCTTGCTTTTGTAGTATTTGCAAAAGGTTAAGAATATAATCGTTAAAAATCATGGGGCTAGATAAAGTCCATATTGAAAAAGAGCAGTATTTTTTCAAGTGCTTAGTATTGAATCCTTTTTCTTGTGTGTGTGACAGAATTTGATTGATACTGTAGATCCTTGGCCGTTTGTTGCCCCTCTATTTTTGTGTTGATTCATATTGTGGATATTACTTCAGTGGTTGAATGAGGCAAAAAGTAGAGACTTATGATGATGGAGACAGAAAGTCTTTGAAGACATTATCATATTGATCGATTCTCAGAAGAATTGAGCCTAATCCCATGTCTGGCCCCAATTCTACCCACTTTAGATCCTCATTCACTGGGGGGGTTAAAAAAAAAAAGTTCTGCAGTACTTTTCTGCTCTAAAAGTGGGATTTCACAATTAATGTTTGTTTTCACCATTGATTTTCTAAGTATTGAGTTTTCCTAAGTCTGTGGCACTATGAAGAAGAAGATTAAAATGAAATTAGCATGGAGTATCAATCCTTAAAATGTTGACTCTCTAGGAGGAAACCATAAATGATCACAATACTTTAGAATGATGTTTCAGAAGAAAGGTATATATTTGACGTTCACAGCCAGTGTCATAAAGTGGAATTAGGACTACCAAATATATTCATTTATGTGACACATTTGCAGATGGTGACCTTCTATATGATAATCTTGGTGCATTTCCTTAGGAAATTCTGTTTTTCTGAAGTCTGTTGCTCCACGACTTTTGGTTCTTGAGATTTATGCTCCCGTGCAGTCTGGGCCTGAGCTTCATTAGCACCTGATTTACCATGAGTGCAGATGGTTATTGGAAATAAAAAGTCAGCCATTTCCTATGATTAAATCTCTCATGGGCTGCATCTCCCTCTTAGCTATTTCCTTACTATTGCATATGATTCATTCGCAAGCAGAACAGTGATTATTATATGATTGTTAAATCTAAAGTGGAAAGGAAAGTAGATTATTAGAAAAAGTCTAGTAGCTTATTAATATATATTATGTGCTACAATGAAATGATTTTACCGAAGTATTAGCAGGATGATAGATTTATGGATGATGAGAGAAAATTACTCTATTGTGACAATTGGGTGTAACAAAAAGAATTCAGATTTTTTTTTCCTTTCTTTCTTTTCTCCTTCTGCTTGCCTTGCTTTAAGGGGTTCTTGCTTAAACCAGTAATCTCCCCAAATGCCTCCTCATCCTTCTGAGCAATCATTTAACTGTGAGTCTAATACCAAAGGAAGGGAAATCCAGGAACATTAATTCGCTATGTCTATATTTTTTGAGCTGAGAGGAAAGCAAGATTTTGTTCCCAACAGAAGTATTTCAGTAGTTTTATCTGATTGGAAGTAATTGACTGTTACTTTTTCACTTGACACTTTCCTTTTATGCGAACAGTGAGAGTGTGAGAAATTGTATCTCCCTTTCAGAATGTTGCATCCTCTTTATGTGATGCTGAATTAATGAAATTGATGACCACATAATACAGAGCCAACTTGTACAACAGAGACTTGTTGATTTGCCTGGTTATTACTGTATTTAATTGCCCTATCATATTCCTCTTCATCTGTGTAAAAGTCTAAATCATTCAATTGAAAGACAAATACAACCACAGTTACCAGAGCTCTCTTCTCTCTAATTCATTTCCATTATTAAATTTATTCAGGTTACTTAGTTTCAGCTCTGAGGCTTTGGTTATGCACAGGGTTTTAACAATGAAATTCAAGCATTTATCTGCTGATCTTTTAGGAATGTATTTTGCTGCCACTTCCTGAATGCTCATGAAGCAAATAATTGTATCAAAAGAAATAATATACATAGACAAAGAAATAATATACATAGACAAAAAGAAATACAAATTCAGTATAAGTGCTGCCACTGACAGTATTCATCATAAGAAAAATATACTACACAGCATAGTATCTGGCCGCCTTTAACAGCACTTAGACACGCTGAGCTAACATTCTAGTCTGGGTTGTTTGGTCTCCTCCACTTGGCTTTGGGTATGTTTTCTGCCACGGGGCCTTTGTGCTGTCACCTGTGCTAGAAATGTGCTTCCCTCCTAGTAATTATAACCTCTCATGAAAGTATTCTCACTTTTCCTCCTTCCCATGGTACCATAGCAATTTCACATGTGTGTGCTTGAGGAATTACTATCTTTCCCACTATACTGTAGGGTAGAGTCTCTAAAAAAGAATTGATGGAAGCTTTTGCTGACTTCTTTATATGTTATGCTTAGCACATTATAAGGTATATAATAAGTCTCTGTCTGTTATCCATTTTTACACAGCTCACCACACCAAAACTTGGTGCCTGAAAATAACAGCAATTTATTATTTTTCATACTTTCAGGGTTAGGAAGGCAGATCTTCAGCTGCAATAGGCTGGTGGATTTGCTGGGCTTGGGCTCAACTAGGATATTAGATCTTTCTCATCACATCATTTTCCATTCTGGGCAAGAGGTTCTCAAGACAGTGCTCCATATGAGGGAGGGTGGCCTTTACAAAGCTGTTGAGGCCTAAGCTCTTGAACTTGCACAGCATCATTTCTGTTGTATTCTGTTGGTCAATCACTAAGGCTAGTCCAGATGCAAGGGAGTTGAAGAAAGATTTTCCTCTGGAAAGGAAATGTAGCATAGTCCTATTGCATAATGGCATTTATGCAGGATTGGGAAGAATTTGTGTCTGTTAAAAAACCTACTGTTGTATTCAGTAATATTTTAATTAATTATAAATGCACTATAATTTAATTTTGAAGCTAGTCCAGGAATTGGCTGATATATATGTTTTATCATTTGGTGTATTTGCTTTGGATTTTTATTTTATATACACTATGCTCTAACAATGAGAAGAGACAGAGAGAGTGGTTCATCAATTCTAAGAGATAATAGGTGATCTAATCTCACATTTAGATAAATAAAGGCTGTGTGCTGTATAAGAGCAGGGACTTCATCACTAATGAACTTCCAGCAATTAGAACAGTTTCTGGAGCATGAGAGGTATTTAATAAATATTTGTTGAATCAATGAATAAGAAAAATTAATAGACATCTCTTTCTTTGGTCTTCTTTCTTATGTTCTTAAGGAAGTCACTTTTTCTTTTCATCTGTCTCAAATGATTCAGTTCAGTTCAGTTTAGTTCAGTTCAGTCGCTCAGTCATGTCCGACTCTTTGCGACCCCATGAATCACAGCACGCCAGGCCTCCCTGTCCATCACCAACTCCTGGAGTTCACTCAAACTCATGTCCATTGAGTCGGTGATGCCATCCAGCCATCTCATTCTCTGTCGTCTCCGTCTCCTCCTGCCCCCAATCCCTCCCAGCATCAGAGTCTTTTCCAGTAAGTCAACTCGTCGCATGCTCAAATGATTAGGTTCTAAATTTTTAGGGAAAAGGCTGAGGGACAAGTAGTGTTTCTGCTCATCCATGTATTGAGTTGTCCAAAAAGTTTATTTGAGTTTTTATGTAAGATGTTATTTCCATGAATATATCCATGAATCCATAATAATGAATTCTGTCAAGATTTAGCAATAATAAAACATATTACATACATATGAATAATCATAATTATTTTACATTTGATGACTTACTAAAAAGAGCCTCCAATAGATTTTGTTTTCATATTGATTGATAAAAATAACAAGATAGCCTCTGCAATCTGTATAATCTCTTCATAATAGGAAACATCACTGAGTCACTAACCTAAATGAGTGACTATAAATATCCAATAATATTCAGTATGAAATGACTTCAGTACTGTATCTGGATTCAGCAAAATTTTTGTGAACAAAGGTATCATTTTGTTCTTCCTCAGCTGAAAAATACAGATGACTTTTTATTTAAATTCTGGGAAGTGATGCAACGTCTTGCTAAGTATATTACTATAGCAAAAAATGTTGCTTTATTGATTTGTTTATGGTAATGCAGATTGGAAAAAGTTTTATCTTATAAAATATCTTCAACTATAATTCATCTCCACTTATTATCTGCTTATTTGAGCATAATTTCAAGGAGTAGAACATAGAATATGGGCTTGGCATATTTTTTAAATTAAAAAAATAGATAATACTAGAGAGAAAAGACAAGGAAATCTTTCTTAGAATTATCTAACGTGTACTTGAATGTACCAGCACAATGATTAATCCCCAAATAATAATGCCTACATCTGTCAATTAGTTCATATACAAGTCAGCCTGAATATTTTATATAAATTTTAGTATCTTGACTGGAAACAAAAACAGATCGTGATATTTCAGGGAGTCATCTGGGTCCCTCAGGATATAAATCAGTGACAAAAAATGCAATCTAAATAGTAATAGATTTACTTATTCATGTGTTAGACTATATAATTCTTCAATTTGATTGAAATTATCAGTATTTTCAATATAACTCAAGTAGTCTGATTGCTATCCTTATCATTTTTATACAAATAATTAATGTGTTGGTAAAACCATCCCTCTCTAGCATTGGGAAAAGGAGGATTGCCTCATTTTTAATTCCAGTGTGAGAGAAGTTTTAAGGTGAATAGTGTTTTCAAAATGCACAGCTGTGGTTCTTGCTACAGAATTGGAAAAGGACTGCAGATGTGTGAGGAAAAACAAAAGTAAAACATTAACTAATTTTCAGAGAGTAGAAACAAGTTTTATTAGAAGTAATTTTTTCTTTTAAGTTATGAAGCTGTGTTAGTCCTCAACAGAATATAGGTAAAGGAAATAATGTGTGAAGGAGCTGCTGCTGCCAAGTCACTTCAGTCGTGTCGGACTTTGTGCAGCCCCATAGACGGCAGCCTACCAGGCTCCCCTGTCCCTGGGATTCTCCAAGCAAGAACACTGGAGTGGGTAGCCATTTCCTTCTCCAATGCATGAAAGTGAAAGTGAAGTCCTTCAGTTGTGTCCGACTCTTAGCGACCCCATGGACTGCAGCCTATCAGGATCCTCTGTCCATGGGATTTTCCAGGCAAGAGTACTGGAGTGGGTTGCTATTGCCTTTTCTGGTGAAGGAGCTAGAGAGGTGTAACTTTTTTTCTTTATTTTTTGTAAGTTTTACAAAATACAGCATCTAAAAATTCTTTAAGAGAAACAGATTAAAAATATAGCAAGGTGTAATATGTTCTAATGATTCACCATTATTGATTCCAAGCTATTCTATGACACTGAGGATGTGTGTGTGTTAGTCGCTCAGTCGTGTCCAACTCTTTGTGACCCCATGGACTGCAGCCCATCAGGCTCCTCTGTCCATGAGATTTTCCAGGCAAGGATACTGGAGTGGGTTGCCATTTCCTTCTCCAACACTGAGGATAGTAATAGAAAAGAATTAATTGGCCTTTCAATAATGAAAATTAGATGTATTTTGCAAAAATATTCATGTGATCTTTTTCACATGTTGAATTCCCTATGTTTTAAACCAGTTTAGTGATTTCAGATGTCATTAATATTTTAACATGAAAAACAGATGCCATTAAAGTTACTTAGTTTAATAATGTTGACTCCTTCTCATAATTGTCAAATGCACAAAGTTATAAATTAATTCATATTCTAGCTTTAAAGACTTGTCCGTGAGTCAGGTCAGAAAACTGGAGCTGTTTTTACTGTAAGTCTACTGAAACTATTACATTTAGTTAAATTCCCTGAAACTAGGTATGTATGTACCTATGTGCTCAGTTGCTGTTTTGTCTGACTCTTTGTGACCCCTTGGACTGCAGACTACCAGGATATTCTGTCCATGGGATTCTCCAGGAAGGAGTACTGGAGTGTGTTGCCATTTCCTTCTTCAGGGGATTTTCTATGACCCACGGTTTGGACCCGCATCTCTTGTGTCTCCTGTATTGGCAAGCAGGTTCTTTAACACTAGTGCCACCTTGGAAGGCCTTATATTCTTATATTTAGTGCTTAAATAATTGATTGGCTTAGTACATTCAGTAAAAGCAAATAAAACAGAGAAAAGAGACAGACAGAGACGGAGACAAATATAACCAAGAAAGTCAACTGGCAAATAGTAGAGAGAGGGGATATAGTGAGTAATTGTTTTACTATTTAGATCAACATACTTGATTTGTTATCCAGCTAGTTGTCTTCAGTCAGTCAGTCAGTCAGTTCAGTCAGTCAGTCATATCTGACTCTTTGCGATCCCATGAATCACAGCACACCAGGCCTCCCTGTCCATCATCACTCCTGGAGTTCACTCAAACTCATGTCCATCGAGTCGGCGATGCCATCCAGCCATCTCATTCTCTGTCGTCCCCTTCTCCTCCTGCCCCCTCCCTGCCAGCATCAGAGTCTTTTCCAGTGAGTCAACTCGTCGCATGAGGTGGCCCAAATATTGGAGTTTCAGCTTTAGCATCAGTCCTTCTAATGAACACCCAGGATTGATCTCCCTTAGAATGGACTGGTTGGATCTCCTTGCAGTCCAAGGGACTCTTAGCTGCCTTTAAAGCTGTCTTACAGACGTCTTCCCAGGGAGCAGTATGTTGATTGTGTAATCCTAGTCCATTCTCATCCTCATTTTTAGAAAATGGAAAAACATCATTGTATCATAGCACCCGGAAGTGATCAGGCTCGTAATCACTTGCTGAAGTTGCCATATAATAAAATGTATATAAACCACTTAAAATAGGGGGAAAATAGTGGTGATTCCTCTCCAGAGTAGAATGAACAGTTCTATAATTCAAGACATCATATTCATGATATCAAAATCCATGGAATTTCAGAATAGCTCCAGATTGCGTATTAACTATGGAATTAGAGCAAAGGAAAGGGATGGGTCTTAGACTCTGAAAAACCCGGCAAATTTCCTTCCTTAAAGAAATTTGCTATTCCCTTTTAATGTGTTCACTCATTGCATCCTATGAACCTCCTTTTTAGAACTTACCACATTTGATATTAAATCATTTCATATACTTTTTTCTCCTAACTATAAGTTAAGTGTAACGCGAGCAGAGTCTTCTGTCCTGTGTACAGATGCAATCCCATTGTCTCTCACAGTTCCATGTCTAGAGTAGGATATGGATAAATGAATTTTTCCCTATAAAGAGCAGACCAGTTTCTCTGCTTTCCTCTGATGTTCAGAGTTAGGCATGGAAAGTCTATAGGGTCACAAAGAGTTGGACATGACTGAAGAGCCTGACCACACACACACACCTTTTTGTTTTTGTACATACTGAAGGAAATTTTTGTATTAGGGACATTTTCTGTTTATGAATTCAACAATCCACTGGAAAGAAGTAGACCTTTACTTTATATTGAGGCATACAAACCTTCATTACAGTTTCACTGTCAACTTCAGCTAGGCTGTGTAAAGGTGTTCCTATTTATATTAGTGAGAGATACTCTACTTTAAATATTTTTGTACATAATCTCAGACACCATGGTCTATTTTATTAATTCAAATATCACTGACTCAGTTTCTAAGTTTTTGGATATGGAACAGAGGAAAGTGGAAAGTGTGAACTTACCAGACGGTTTCTAGTCTATAACTATGATAAAAGTATTAGTTGCAAATTAGGAACACTTCAAAAAGGGATGTCTTGTGACTTTTCCCCTGAGGTTATTTCAAATATATAAACATAGAAATCATTCTTTAAGGTGATAGCTTTTCAGTGATGTTTGCATATCTAGTCACAAGATAAGCACAGGGAATTATGCTAAACAGAAATTCACTACCTTAACTCCCTTAATTCAGTTAACACAAAATTTCACATCTAGAAAAATTATATTGCATAACAAATATATATCTCTTTTGGATTTTCCAAATATCTCGCTGGTAATAATACTCTTTTCAACTATAATGGACAGTGCTGTCAGTGTGCTTTTGGCTACAATTAACAGAATATATGAAGTAAATAATGAGTTTATTTACTAATCTCACATGAGTGGAGAACCAGTAATGAACTGCAACCCCATGGACTGTAGCCCACCAGGCTCCTGTCCATGGGATTCTCCAGGGAAGAATACTGGAGTGGGTTGCCGTGCCCTCCTCCAAGGGATCTTCCTGATTCAGGGATCAAACCCAGGTCTCGCATATTGCGGGCAGATTTTTCACCATTTGAGAAAGAATGAGCCTTGCTTTCACATTCTACATGTCTCTTTTTTAGAATGGAACATCTCTCAGGTCCCATTGGTCTGCTCTAGATTATACTGTCATCCTTAATTGACTTATTTCAAGAAAGGGGAGTTAAAAATACTTTTAAAATAGAAATATGAACAAAAGAGTCATTTAGTGATGATCACCCATCTGACCTCTAATATTCACTAACGGCTTGGAAAAAGGTTTCATGTGTTGCTGTATTCATTATTATATTTAATAAGAGGTAGTATGGGAAAAAGTAGAATTTCTGAGTTATTTTCCTGCTTCCCATCTTAGGTTGGGTGAGTGATTTTAAACCTCTTTAGGTTCACCTGTGACAGTGCCATGCTGAATGACAGTACAAATATTACTATCACAAATTTCATTTAATCTCCCTAACAATTTTCTTTAAGAATGTTTTATGATTATGAAATACTTATGTTAATAAAAGAGATCTAGTTGCTATTGAAAGATACTAAGTTCTAAACATCTGGAACACCCGTCTAAACATCTGGAACACCCGTTTAAGCACAATTTCATTTAATTATTCATTCATCCTTGTTCTTTGAGGTCTTACTATGTATATGTATAGATTTTAGATTTTTAGATTTTAGAATTTTAGATTTTAGAACTTTAGATTCTGTAATGTGACATTAGTACTGCTTTTATACTTTTCCATTCTAACACTCCTAATTCTTTCTAGTGCAGGTGGCTCAGTCATGCCTGACTCTTTGCGTCCCCATTGACTGTAGCCTGCCAGGCTCCTCTGTCCATGGAATTCTCCAGGCCAGAATACTGGAGTGGGTAGCTGTTCCTCACCCACAAATTGAACTGGGCTCTCTGGTGTTGCAGGTGGATTCTTTACCAACTGAGCTACCAGGGAATCAAAAAGCAGGAGAAAGAACATTTAGGAAAGAAATAATTGTTTTCTGTTAAGGAAGAAAGTCCTCTTACATAAAAATAGCCTTATATAACCACATATTCTTTTCCTTTCTTCAAGGGAATTAAAACATACTAAAATATTCAATCTTTGAGAGCAGCTTTCATCTTACTTATGAGCAACTTTAATCTTATGAAAGTAATTCAGGTTAAAAATTACAGTTTTAGACTACCCATCTTTTTTTTTTTTTTTTTACATACTAGGGTAGAATGTTTTATGATTCTGTCTGAAGTTTCTGTAGAATGTTTCATTGTCTCCTGAGGGCTTAACAAGTGTGCCTTAAGGATGCACATTAAATACAAGCATTTTTATATGTCCTTTAAAAAAATGTATCTTTACCTGTTGTTTGCAAATATGAGGAATGTTTGCTCTCTTCCATATCAATATAAAGTATCTCCACTGTAGTCATTACAGCTGTGTTTCTTCCTTACAAACTAGTATTATCATCATTATTCTTTTCCTATGAGAGAATAAAACTTCCTATTTTAAAAAAAGCATAGATTTGAGGGTTTCAATAAAATATAGTTCTTTTTATAAAATATAATCATATTAAGAGTAACACCTCACCTCGTTTAGGAGTAAACGAGTAACCCTGTAACTTGTGCTTGGTGTAACGTCTCTTGGCAATGAAAAACAAAACTGAACTGGGTTTTATTACATAAATGTACCACTTTTAACACAGCCTATTGCTATAAGTCAACAGTGCCACATCTCTCATCACCAATATTGTTAGCCAAATTCAAAATTACTATTTCTAGAGTATTCCATCAAATTGTGAGACTGAATTTTTATTAATAAAGTTATTGAAATGTTAGAAGCATTGTTCTCCATGGAAAATAATTTTAAAACCAGTTTTGAAATGACTTTGTAATGCTTTCATAACAGAATAACAGGGCAAAAATGAAAGCAAGCTAATATAAATGAGGTTTTTGAAACATGCTTAATGAGTAAGAAAATATTCTTTTAAAATGCATTTTGACTAAGCTACTGAGGGCTTCATGTTTTTGCTTTCATTTGAAAAGGAAAGTCAGAATTTTATTTTATCTGGTGAGCATGTTATTCAGATAGTATAGATATAATCCCTTAGGTAAGGATGTCTGAGAATGGATTCAGGTGTCTGTTAGAAGACTTCAGTTTTACACATATATAAATGGTCTTCCAGTATCTCCTACATCACCACTAAATACATGGAAAAAAAAAGATGCATACCTGTGAGAGAAAAAAATGATATTTAAGAGTAATTTGACTGAATTAAAACTTTTTGTGTGTTTATGACTTTGGAGTTTGCTACAGTAAGGTAAATGAGGCAATTTCACCCTTTTAATGTTGTATCTTTGTTAAAATGAACTTCATATCTAATTAGGTTCTTTGGTATTCTTTTTTGGAAATTGCACTGGCAGTTCATGTTTTGCTTGTTTTGTTTTATGTTTGCTACATTATCATTACTTAGCAGACAAAAGTTTTAAAAAAAAATTGTAAACCAGGAAGACAAGTTCTAAGGTTAAATATATTGCTAGAAATTAAAATGCCTATTTGAGGAAAACTTGTAGAACTAAATATTACCTAAATTCCACTGTGACAAAAAGAATTGTTTTTCTGAGCAATATCTCTGATAGTTCACATTTTCGTGAGAATGTGTAAAAGAAACAAAAGTACTGGTAGTAAGGAAAAAAATGCCTGGCAAATGAATGCTAATTTCATTTTTACCTGGACATCTGGTAACCAAGCACTTTAAATATTAAACTGAAGGCTGTAGACTTACAATTAAATTCATTGAAATAGGATTTAATATATTAACAGCTTAAAATTATAATAATATGAATAACTCTTTTTTTTTTTTTGGAGGACTTAGGTCATCATACCTGTAATCACGAAACTTGTATAAGGATACAATAAATTTGACTGTGGTGTGAACATTTCACAGTGGGTTAAATGTCCTGTTACCTTGTTCTTCAAATCCAAAGCTATATGTTTCCTCTGACAAATTTGAGTTTGAATTATTTGGATCATTTTCTAATGGGAACCATAAAAATAAATAGCATACATGCTTAAATGTGCTTTTTGCATTTCTACAACCTAAAAACCAGTTTGGTTGAAAAAAATAAAATTTAACAGCTTTTAATTTGTCATGTGGAATCTGATCCTATGTGCTTTTTATTGCCTCCATATATTTATCTAAGTGAAACATAAAATGGTTGTAATAATGGAGAATTTAAAGCAGCTTTTGCACATGAGCAGTAATGCTAACTAATATGGTGAATAAAGACTGAATGTAAATTCTCAGAATTTCTGTTTCTTGTGTAAGTCTATCTTGGTTAGCTTATACAATCTCCTCATCATCCTGGTTAAGCTATGAAGAACTTTGGGGAAAAAATTGGGAGTAATCATTTACATGCAATTGGAAGTCATATATGTAATTTTCAAACATTCAATACACTGAAGTTTGAAAATATCACCAAACCTGTCAAAATGTAAACTCGTAAACTCATAGCCCCCCCCTTTTTTTCCTGGAGTAATATTTTGATATCCCCACATATACCTCCAGAGATAACCCAGGTAGGGCAGAAATCAGTGTTCTCTAATACTGCCAATTCGTATTGATGCACCCTAATTTGTATCTCTTAAATTGAGCCTCTTCTTCCATTTTCCTTGCCCCTTGGTTTAGGCCTTCAATTATTTTTCACTTGTGCTATTCCAGTTACCACATTTCTGTCCATAGTACCAACAGTTCGACATTGGCACACACTTATTCATTTCTGTGAGTTTTATTTTATCCATATAACAAGACTGGCCACATCCCTCCAGTGCTACCAGACTTCTATAGCATCCTATAAATCTGTAATATCAAGTCTAAATCCCTTAAATTGGCATACCCCTAGTTAGCCCACGCTTAGCAATCTCTTTACGTCATTCTGCACGCTTTTTTTTTTTAATTTGGAGGGTAATGCTTTACAATGTTGTGTTGGGTTTCTGCCATACACCACTGGACATCAGTCACAAGTGTATATATATCCCCTTCTTCTTGAGCCTCCCTTCCTCCTCCCATCCCTACCGCAGGTCACACTGAGCTCTTAAAAACCTGCCCCAGAACTTGTCTCACTTTCATCCTGTTTGTCTTCTGCTTATCCATTATGATGTCACCTTATCTTCTAAAGCTTTCTGGACCCTTGAGGTAAAAGCGAGAGATTCACCAAAGTGTTTTTTCACAATATTTCAGTCACATTTAATTTAGAGAATTAGCTTTTTAATTATTTTATATGCCCATAACCTTTAACATTCTGAGCTCCTTAGAGACAAAGATAATCATGTTCATAATTGTATCTTTAGGATAAGCACAGAATATGGAAGTGAATGTTCTCACTGAAAGTTGTTGATTATATGAGTGATGAATAAATGAATCCAGGAAGGTCTGGATAAAAGGTCAACAGAAAAGTATTATTAGAAAACTTGTTGAATGTAGAAAGACAATTCCAAACAGCAGCAGCATAAAACATATACTAAATATTATTCAAAGATTTTCTAGAGACTATTTGATACTGAGCAATGTCTTCCTATCAATTTATTGAATGATATCTTTTTATGATAATGATGCATTAATAGGAAAATATTTTTAATTTTCCTAAACGTCAGCCAATGTGTAAAATTGTAAAACTACTTTTATTCTATCAAGTAGACTGTTTTCATTAATTTAACATAAACGTACATGTAGGCCTAGACCCGCAGGTCTTAATGTTAAATGTTTGTCATTGTTTTTTCTAAGTAGTTATCACCTATTTCTATCTACTCAGACATATTAAATCAGGCCCTATCCAAGGAAGACAGTCTTGAGAAAAAGAATGATAATTCATAGTGCTAGAATCCTCTGAAACTTACCTTGTTTTTCAGATTATCGGCCTTAATATGGTGATTAATGCAAGAAGGTCAAGTGAAAGTTTTTAAGCAAATAAACCTTGTATGGAACTAAATATTATTGGATATGTCTAGATAGATAAGATTATTTTTATAATTCATAATTTCATATCAGAGAACTCTATACTACACAGCATAACAATAAGCACTCCATGTCATTTTTTATAACAACTAATAGTATTTGCATTAAATAGTAAGGTCTTTGCCAAGTGTCTTTTTTAATTGTCAAAATGTTTTACATTCTAATGTGAAAAGCACATGTCAGTGTTTATAAAGAAAAGAATAACTTGCTGTTGTAGAGACATTTGAATATCATTATAAAAATTTTCTTTTGTTTTGCCTTCATGTGTGAAAACATATATCTCATTTTACCTGTATTTTCTTATAATTGAGGGCATGTTAGACTACATATAATTTAAAACTGCAGCTTCTTGTGAAAATTAACTTTTAGATTCAGTACTAGGTAATATAAAAATCTAGTCATCCTTTGTACAATTACTTTAAATGATCATTAATTTAATTACCTGTACAAAGAAACAAAGATATGGTCACTGATTTCTGGAAGAAAATAAATTTTGAATATCTTAATTTCAGATTAAATGCTGTAATAATCTAAAATTGTATTTTCTTTGAAACTTTTTTATGCTGATAAAATATTATTATTACTTCTTTAGTTCTTTCAGGCTGTATCATAATTTCCCAATGTCTTTATGTAACAGAGGACAGTATCTTTAAATGATAATTGATAGTTATCTAAAAAATGCTAAATTTTATCCTGTGGATAACTATGTTTTTCTTTTTAATATGCTTTCCAATCATGATAATTTCTAGTCAACGCATAGCCATCTAGAAAAATTGAGCATATTTAAGTTCAGTTTCCTGAAAAAGGATAAAAAAGATCTCATGAAACGTCTAGACTTTTTTTTTCTCTCTCTCTTTATGATTACAGAGTGGCTGGTCTCAAGTCAAGTTGTCTAAGAACTAGCTACAAATCATAAGTACTAAAACCATATTTTAAAATCTGAGCAACCACTATTATAGAAAAGGCAAAGATATACTTGAATCTGTCAGATCAACACATGCCTGTAATCCCCTCCAGGACAATCACATAATTTGACAATAGCACTTAAACTTTGAAAATTATGTGAGCATTTTTTACATAACAGATGGTACATGTCCTCACACCTTTTCTATCACTCATAATACAAGACAGGTCTACCCCATTTTTAAAAATCCCTTCTGTTATTAATAATTGCCTAAGCTGCTTCTTCCTTTCCTTTTTCAGAATGAAGAACAAATTTTGGTATTTTGAGTTTGGCACATCTGAAACTTTCTCAGCCACCTGCAAGAAGCTACATGAATCTGTAGAAATAGAAGTAAGAAAATGAATTCTCTTTATAATTCTATGAAATGGCTTGAGTTTATTAATTTCTTGTGATAGTCCATGGAAGAAGTTAGAATTTTAGCAATCCACATAGCTTTACCCAGTATTCTAAAATGTCATTTCTGTCACTCATTGAAAATCTAGCACTATCTGAAATACTAATGAAAAGTTGAGTGTGAGTGTGCATTGTTTAATACAGCATAAAAGAACTGAGAGGTGGAAACAACTGTAGATATCACTGGATATAGTATGGACAGAAAACTGTAAGATAAAAGAAAGTACTTGAAGGGAAAGAAAAAAGTTGCAGAATACATGAAAAAAACATATTATTTTTAGGTCTCAATATCATATAACCTTTAAAAATACAGTTCACTAAAATTGTACTTACTTTCATGAATAAAGGTAAAAAATATACTTTCCATTTCCCATGCCCATTCATTAGCTAGGTTTTCTCGGTTCCTGAGGTTGCCATTTCCCCATTACATTTGTAGAAAGTGAAAAAGTCAAGAAAGAGAGCGAAGATAGCAAGAAAAGATAGACTTTAAAAAGGTTTGGCACAAATATGTCTATCAAAACTAGATACATTGTAGGACTAAAAATTTTGGAGACAAGTTATAATAGAAAATGACAGTTTTTTTTAGAGACTTTCAGGGGTTAAAGAAAAAGGAAAAGTTAAATTTTGATAAGTAGTAAAGACAAATGAAATGAACAGAATCATGAAACAAGGATGCCTAATGACTAGCTTATGTGAACTGAGAAATATTGGCTTTAACACTTTTCATTTTAAAAAGAAACAACTTGTCAGCTGAGACCTAAATTTTTAATGGCAACTTTTCAAGTAATAAGTTTGATGAACAAAAGTAGTTAGGGACCACAGAGAAATATGATCATCTGACTAGGTTCTTCATTATCCCAGCTTTCTAATTTACTGTTAATAATAATAACAGCAATAGTGGTACTAATTCAGACTATATCTCTTTGGACTTTTTCCTCATCATGACTGATAAATAAATCAAAATATTACAGGTAGAATTGATTGTCATGGTATAGGAAAAGCCCTTCCTGACTGAATCAGCTCATAATCCTGAAATTATTTTCATAAAAGATGAAGGATTTGGACTCAACATGGACTTTCTGTGATTGCTGTTTGTGATGATAAATGTGTGTATATATTATATATATACTTCTATAGCTATATGTGCATATATATTTATAAAAATCTCATTATTTAAAACTCATTATTTTAAAACATTATATAGTAGATTTTAAGCATTTCTGCCCTCAAAAATTGTTGCTTAAAGAAAATCTGTAGCAAAAGGCTAAAATGAAAAAGAAAAAATTGAAATGTGGCTTTTGGTTGAATATAGGGTAAATACTGTGAAACCTCTTACACTTCTCTTTACCTTCACCTACCACTGAACATAGATTGAACATAGACTGAACATTAGATTGAAAAAAAATTATCTGAGAGAGATACATCATGCTCATGTTTAGGTAAACTCACCGAGGTAGTGATGTCAGTTCTTCTCAACTTGAGCTAAAGATTTAATGCAATCCCCAAATTCCAGCAAATTATTCTATGAATATCAGCAAACTGATTCTAAAATGTATCTGGAGAGTCAAAAGACCCAGAGAGCCAAAACAATATTGAAGGAGAACAAAGTTGGAGCACTGATACTATCTGTCTTTAAGGCTTACTATAAAGTAATCAAAACAGGGTAATGTTGGTGAAAGAACAGACAAAACAAGGAAACAGATAGTAGAACCCGGAAATATATTCCCATAGATTTAATCACCTGTTCTTTGACAAATGAGGAAAGCCAGTACAGTGGAGAAGAGAAAGTTTTTAAACAAATAGTGCTGAGATGATTGGAAATCACAGGCAAAAAAAAAAAAAAAAAAAACCTCTTCATAGGCCTTCACCTTTAATAAAAATCACTGAAAATGGATCACAGAGCTAAATGTAAAATGCAAAACTCTAAAGTTTCTAGAAGATAACATAGGAGGAAATCTAAATGGCCTTGGATGTAATGATGTCTTTTAGATACAACACCAAAGGCACAAAACAAGAAAGAAAGAATTGATAAGCCAAACTTCAATGAAATTAAAAACTTCTGGTTTTTGAAGGACAGTGTCAGGAGAATGAGAAAACAAGTCACAGACTAAGAAATAACATTTTCAAAAGACATATTTGATAAAGAACTTTATAGATTCAAAACATACAGAGAACCCCTACAATTCAACAATAAGAAAATAAACAGCCCTATTGAAAACTGGGCCAAAGACTTTAACAGATACCTCACCCAAGGAAATACACAGATGACAAATGAGCAGGTGAAATGACACTCCACATCATATTTCATAAGGAAAATGCAAATTAAAACAACAGTGAAATACTGCTACACACCTATTAGGATATTGCTAAAACCCAAAGCTGGTGAGGATATGGAGCAATAGGGGTCCTAAATCATTTCTAGAGGGAATACAAAGTGGTACAGCCACTTTGGAAGAGAGTTTGGAAGTTTCTTGCAAAGCTAAACATACTCTTACCACCTGATCCAGCAATCATATTCTTTAGTACTTACCCAGAGGAGTTGAAAACATATGTACACACAAAAACATGCCCATGGATATTAATCGCAACTTATTTAATAATTGTGAGAACTTGGAGGCAAACAAGAGGTCCTTTAGCAGATGAACTGAAAAGTAAGTTGTGGTATATCCAGACAATAGAATATTATTCAGTGCTGAAAAGCTACCAAACTGAAAAGACATGAAGGAAACTTAAATGCATCTTCCTAAGTGAAAGAAGTCATGGTGAAAAAGCTATATGCTTTTCATGCATATAGTATAATGCATATGATATTCTGGAAAAGATAAAACTATGAAGACAGTAAAAGATCAGTAATTGCCAGTTAAGGAGGAGGGAGGGAGGAACAGGCAAAGCACAGGAGATTTTTAGGGCAATAAAAATGCTCTATGTGATATAATGATGGTGACTGCATGTCATTATACATTTTTTCAAAGTCATAGAATGTATACCAAGAGTGAACCCAAATGGAAACTGTACACTTTGGGTGATTATGAAGTGTTGAGGTAGGTTCATCGGTTGTAACAAAAGTACCACTCCCATAGGGGATGATGATAGTGGGAGAGGCTATGCACTTGTGGGAACAGGAAGTATACAGGAAATATCTGTACCTTCCCCTCAATTTTGCCATGAGCCTCAAACTGCTCTGAAAAGTAAACTCTTAACTTCCAAAAAGAAAACACATCAATCTATCATACAGTATTATGTTTGTCACAAAGCAAAAAATGTTCAAGGAAAAGTTTGTATCATATAGCAAAAGATGTGATGAAAATAAGTATGGAAAACATTGATTTTAACATTACAAGTGATAAGATTCAGTGATTTTGTTCCACCAAGCTTTACATCTTGAGAAGAACTCTTTAGGGTCGTGTTTTTACATGTCCTCCAAGTCTGGCTTCCCAGCTCTACATTTACTGCCTTATTCTAGCCACCACTGCTGCTGCTGCTGCTGCTGCTAAGTCACTTCAGTCGTGTCCGATTCTGTGTGACCCCATGGACGGAACCCCACCAGGCTCCCCCATCCCTGGGATTCTCCAGGCAAGAACACTGGAGTGGGTTGCCATTTCCTTCTCCAATGTGTGAAAGTGAAAGTGAAGTCGCTCAGTCGTGTCCGACCCTTAGCGACCCCACGGACTGCAGCCTAGCAGGCTCCTCCATCCATGGGATTTTCTAGGCAAGAGTACTGGAGTGGCTTGCCATTGCCTTCTCCACTAGGGTAGCATTTATTAAGTCAGCCAGCACTGTGCACTCCTCATTCTATTGTTGTATATCTTGAAATACTGTTATAATTTGTATGCATTTATCTTACTTCTAAAACTTGGTTTGTGTGTGTGTTTGTGTGTATGGATGATGATGTAAAATCTGCTTCTCTACTCACTTTTTAATGAATCCAGTCTATCATATTAGCAGAATATACGCTTTTGTACCCTCAAGGTTACTTCCTAATTAAATATAATAAAAACAGCAATTTGGAAATTTGATTCTGCTTGCTCTTGCTTCCTGTTTGGCCTAAAATTATACCAACTATGGTTTGAAAATATATAACAGAATAAAAGCACTTCAGTACAAGAGTACCTCAAATAATAGATATATATTTTAATGACAGCTTCTTCAAAACAAACCATTTGCTGTGTGACCTTTTATTTCACATCTCTCTTTTATTTAGGAAGCTCTTTTTTTCCCAAAAAGGTGAATATTTGTAATAATATTAATATCAAGGGGTAATAGGGTGTGCTGCAGTCCATGGGGTTGCAGAGCCGGACACGACTAGCTGAACAATAATAGTTGATAATAATAATAGTTAAGATTTATCAATTATTAAGTATACCTCATGCTTGGTGCTAAGCAATGTGCATCTGTTACCTGATTTAGTCTTCCCCCAAATCCTTTCATTTAAAGAGATTCTATTGTTTCTCTACTGCGGAAATACATAAGAGCATTTTATTTCATAATTTAAAAAAACAACAAGAATTGTATTGCTTGCTGTCAAAATATTTAAATCTAAGGAAACAAATCAATTGGAGAATGAATACACACATACACACACACACACACACATTTTTGTTGTTCAGTCACTAAGTCGTGTCCGACTCTGCAACCCAATAGACTACAGCATGCCAGGCTTCCCTATCCTTCCTTCACTGTCTCTTGGAGTTTGCTCAAATACAGTGAAAGAGATATAACAAAGGTGAAAATTTTAACTTGAAGAGTTTCTTATCTTCTAACGTCATAACAAAATATAAAGAAATTTTAAAAATTAAATTAATTGTTTAAATTTACAAGGCAATATATTAAAAGCAACATTTATATTAAACTATCTGGAGCATGGATATGTACCTAACACTCTCATGTCATCAACTGGGATTGAAGCTTATGAAGCTCATGAATTTTTAATTTATTCTTTGTCCCGGCAATGTTCATGAGGGACTAAAATGCCCCATTCTCCAAAGTATTTCAGTCTTTTGGTATTTGGTGAGACTTGGGAGGATAGTATTTTAAGGCCAAAACTTCCATCCTCCAATCCTGAGCTTTGTCTTAATGATTAAGACATAAAACTTAGACATTTCCATAAAACCTAAATGACTTCATGAATTAGCAAATTGCAAGTGTGTCAGGGACACAAAGTTAATTAGCAGAATTAGAAAGACAAGATTCTGATTAACCAGTAACCCGGAAAGCACAATTATTAAAGGCAATAAGGCAGATTTTCACAGCTTTGTCTATGCCCCATATATCAAAATCATCCTGGATGATATCTCAGCATGTACTTAGAGAACCTGAGCCCAGCCTTCCCCATCCAAAAGAGTATCTTGGAGTGGGAGAAATAAAACTTATGGATGAACATTCTTTCTTAAACCCTTTATGAGGCATAGTTGATGTACATAAAGCTATACACATTTAATGCAGACAACTTGGAGAAAATAAATTCCATGGAATTATCATAATCAAAGCCATTAACATCTCATCACCTCCAAAAGTATCTCCTTGCCCTCTTTATATGTGTGCACGTGTGTGTGTATGTGTGTGCGTACACATATGTGATAAGAACAGTCAAAAGATCTTCCCTCGCTTCTAAAGTTACGCAGGTGTTCTGTTTTTTGATTTTTTTTTTTTGGCAATGCAGTTCCAGAAGCAAAAATGAAGGGAAATAGTAAGATGTGAACCTTAACCAAGATGATCATAGGAAACAAAAATTGAATTCATTAAGTCCAAAACAAACAAACAAAAAAATACCTCCTTATTCCAGGAAAGAATAAGAAATGCAGTGGGGGGTCAGACAGTGTTACCATTTCATTAAAATAAATATATTTTATATTTTGTTACTGAGGAGGGTGGGGAAGAAATGAGACAGGTAAAAGGTAAGCAACAGGTGAAATTTCTATATTTACCAGAAGTTATTTTTAATAGCTTTTAGTGAGAAATTTAATATCCCAGCTATAATTTCTTACTTCACAGAATCGCCTAAAAAGAGAAACATTTAAAATTAAAGTGGTTTTCTGCTGATACGTATGGCTAGTGCTTGATATCTTGAACCCAACGTACAATTGTTATTATCAACATGTTCAGCAGCTGTGTATGTGCATACATGGTACCAGTTTCAAATACTCCAGTTTTCCAGGTATATAGGAGTTCTTCCATCTTCCTCTCCTTTGCCTGCTGTCTCCCATCCCACTGTAAAACAAAACTATGCGATTATCTGTAATCAGAACTTTTATAACCATCACCAGAATACCGGCTAATACTAAAATTACCTAAAAGGCATTCTGAGTCCCTATATTACAGTGTGTTTTGTGGATAATACTTTTAAAATGCATTTCAAAAAAAAAACGGAGCTTAATCACTGGTGAAATACAGAGTACACAGCCTTCAAATATCAGAAGTCCCGTTGAGCCACTTATGTGTACATGTCTGTGTTAACTTATAGGTTTGCTGCTATAGTCTTCTGTAAAACGTAATTCTGTCCTATGAATTACCTACAACTTTGCAGAAACTCTTTTAAAAACCAGATTTATTTAAGTCATTTTATACCATGCCATTTTAAATAATAAATAAAGCAATACTTTATGTTTTATTAAGTAAAATTATGAATAATTTTATCTCACCTGGGCATAGAATTAAACTCACTGTGAAAAAATATTTACAGTTTATCATTAATCGTTCTCATCAGATTTATTTTGCACACTTATTGCTCTTCAAAGTTCTTCACATGTTTTGAATGCTTGTTAACTGAAGCTCAAACACTAAAATCACATATAAAAATTTGTCTTTAACCCTTCTATGTAATATGGTGCATGGTATATTTAAAATCTAGGATTAAAATATATTTGAAGAAAAATGTAAACAATTTTCTTTTCTTTTTGGTAAATTTGTCCCTAGAATACGATCTTCCGTTTCAAAACTGAAATGAGTGGACAGTGGCCTGACAACCTTGCACTCTGCAAATGGCTCCCAGAGCACTATATGTTAATGACCTTTCTTCAACATAATAAAAATATTCAGGATTTATTGACTCACTGAAGCTGTTACGTTTTAAATTCTTTTCCTCTGTAGCTACCTTGTTAAAAATCGTAAATCTTCCAAGTGGATGAAAATATTATCTGACACAGTATTATAACTTGTTTATGTTTCATAACCTTCGCCTCAGCTTTTATTTCCATGCACTCAACTGGTATGCTACAACTCCTGGTCTCCATCAGAACCAGCTCTGGAAATTTCCAGACTAATCAACACAGTGTAAAAGCCAACAGAGGAAGGTAGCCTGGGGTCAAGAACCAGTGGAAACAAATGATTAATAAATAGGCATTTATGTAAGAACATTGTCCGGCTCTCATAGGAGCCTCAGTGTTCATCGGTCCTTCTTCGGGATTTCTTAAGGATTTTTTTCGACTTTTCAGAGAGCTGCTCACTATTTCCTTAAGCCTACACATGACAAGACTATGGAGAGTGAAAACAGGAATAATAGTATACACTGATGTTTTTCAGTTGTCACATGTGATTCCTTGAGTTCAATTAAAAGCAAACAAAAAAACAAAAAACCTATTTGCAACATGCTCTCCTTTGCTGCAGATGAACAAAGGAATACTACTCCACTAATTCTGAAAGTAACTTGTCACAGTGGGGTTCAGAGGCCTCGTCAAATAATTGTCTTAGTGTACAACCTGCTGTGTTCAATATTGAGTGAAAATGGAAGCCAGGCCCCAACTCCAGCTTATTTCACAATTCTTCTGTTATTTAAATGATTTTAGTCAGTTTGGGGGAAGCCAGACCTTTATAAATTAACAGCAGGGAAATACCAAAGGTGTCAGATTGCATATTTATCATCTTTTTCGTGTAATACTTAAATATGTATTAAGAAGTGACTGACATAAATTAGGCAGATTTCAGAAGCCACAGGCCGTGGCTTGTAGAGGACCCCCTTCTGCTTGACATTTCATCCTTGTCAAAGATCAAATTATTTTAATTTAGGCTGCAAATTATAAGGAATGAAGACTTCTTTGTGGGAATTCCCTGTGGTAATCTGACTTTTGTTGTTACTGCTGCTTGTCAGTGTGCAAAAGATATAATATGCATGCAAATAAGGTTAAAAAATATGTACTATCTAATTATCCAGCCAGTACATTCCACTTGAAGACAGTGGGAGGCCTGACACACAGTATGTGTTTGATTCATTGAGGCCTGCAGGGTATTTACACAAGATTACTTTTAATTATGAAATTAATATCTGTTTATCTAGAATATACAGCAGTAAGTGAGTATACACATGAGCAGAATTCTTTAGTAAAAAGAAATCGTCTTAATTTAATATATGAAAAGAAGGGGGAAAAAATCAGTTGTTTCTAAGGCAGAAAAAAAAGGCATCACCCAGATCTTGGTTTCACCCTCATTGAAACAAATTGAATGAAAACTTGGCACCTTCTCTAGAATTTGTTTCTAGCTCCTCCAAGTAGGCGCAAGATGTGTTGCTTTATTTCACAGTTTTTATATCTTAGTGAACAAGATACAGTGTTAGATTCAGTATGATTAGGAAAATGTGGGAGAAGAGAGGGTTTGTGGTCTTATTTTTTTTTTGTTTTTATATTTATGGTGGCAGATTATCTCTTGAGTTCAAAAATCAATGATTACTCTTTGAAAGAAAATGATGAAATTATTTCCACATTTTTTTCTGTAATAAAAACACAGCAAATAAACAATCCCACTGAAGCTATACTTTAATATATGAAGTTCATATTCCTAACAATATTTACTTGTAAAGCATAGGATTACTTACTGGTAAAGCAAGTTAATCTACTCATATTAACTTCTAATGAAAAATGGCAGAGGAATATCTGGGATGTATTTATAAACTAACGATCGTTTTAGAAAACCCAAAGCAAATGAATAAATAATAATACTTTAAAAATACAGTATGGTCTTGTCACTTTCCACCCACATCCATTGGTGGAAATGCATAGAAAATTTGTAAAAGTAAACAGTGACCATTCTGAATAAGCATTGTCTGGTAGACTGTTTCCTATTTTGCACAGTCAGAAGAGTGAAGGATGTCTTATCACCCGGCAAACAAAAAATCTGGCTGGACTAACTGATTTCATTTTTCAGTCTTTTGTTACAGCAGTTCCTAGTAATGACAGGTTGGGAATTCCTTTTACTGCTGCTGATCTTGGCATTTCCTTTGCTCAGCCTCTCTGCTCCTCGATTCTCATCTAAATAGCTGTTCATCTCTCTGCATCTCTCTTTGAATAGCTCTCTAAATAACTGTGCATCTCTCTTTGACACTGTGCTTGGAACTTAATCTAGTCCAGGAAAATATCCTTGGCCACTTGAGTGTAATTCATATCTCTTTGAATTACCTTCTCTTTTCGAAAGTCTTTAAGCCACTTCTTTCTCTGCTCCCCAAAAATGAGACCCTGAATTATGAATTCTGTTTCTTAATTTTCCCCCAATAATACCTTGCAGTGTGTTCTAAATAAGAAGCAGTCATTAAAATTTCAGTCTGAAATGTGACCAAACTTAACAGAGTCAACCTCTTTGTAACACATTGGAAATCTGCAGCTCATTATATATGCAGACACTAAAACGTGCCTTCCAAAGGTGTTCTGTAAACAAAGATATATCAGTGACTTAATTTGGTAATTTTTAAAGACTATTCATGATACCTGGTAAATGTTATTGACGGCTTTGTCTTTTATATTGACCTTTAGGGTAACCATTTAAGTGTTCTTAAAAGGTTAATTTAGAAAGGATAAGATTATAGATTAAAAAATTCTTACCAAAAGATGAGAATATGCAAAAGATGAAATCATATTGTTTCTGTTCTTTTCATCTTTCTGATCAGTGTGATGGAGTACAGATTGATTTAATAAACATCTCTCTGGAGGGAATTGCTATTTTGAATATACCAAGCATGCATGGAGGGTCCAATCTTTGGGGAGAGTCTAAGAAAAGACGAAGCCATCGCCGAATAGAGAAAAAGGGGTCTGACAAAAGGACCACGCTCATAGATGCCAAAGAGTTGAAGTTTGCAAGTCAAGGTAAGTTTTCTAACATTTAATTGTTAAGTGACTTAATAATCAGCTCTTGAAGGCTACTCTAGAATGAAAGAGTTTTCCATTTCCCTATAGTCTGTATATTTATATGGTTATATTTTTAAATGATATTAGATATACAAGTGAGATTATTATATCATAATAGATTCTAAAAGTCATGTATAAATGGGCTATATTTTCATGAACATTTTCTCCTTTCTTCTCCTTTTCTGGATATAGTTCTTTACATGGGAAGTAAAATGTTTGTGAGTTTTTAGAAGATTATATTATAGGACGTATTATACATTAAAATCTAGAATGTGATCATCTTGGTTAAGATGTTTGAGTTGCTCTAACCAGGGCCTAGATTAACACTTTTCCTGAGGTGTGTTGCAAGTTTTATTTTTGGCTTTCTTACATGAAGCTGTTGTCATAAACACCATATATAATAGCATGTTTAAATATCCCATGGTCAGTTTTGATTATCTGCTTCTATTTTTCCAGAAATTTAGTAAAACTTGGAATGCCTGGAAAACAAAAGGTAAAGGGCTAACAAAATAGGGTGCAATAGTGATGGATTAATTTTCAGTTCCACTGAAATATAGTTCACATTGGGACATGACAACTAATTCTTGTTGATAGATTTTACAAAGACACCAGATTGGTGGTATTCTAATAATTGATCATGACGCAGTTTATGTCTAGTATCCATTCTATATTTTTAGCCTTCTAGAATCTACCTAAAACCACTGATGATATTCAGATGACCACGAAAACATATTGACCCAGCCGTGTGTAACAAAGACAAAATGGGAAGTGGTTAAAGACATACGGGATAAACAAATAAAAATTTGTTTTTTAAATAAAGAAATAAAATGTGAGCATGGTTGATCAGCTTGATGCTGGAGGGAAATAGCTTCATGTTTTGATGTCTTCAGGTATCTGATTCAAGTTTCAGTAGAGACTTCTGTAATGTGGATTTGGTGACCATGAAGGTGGAAGAAAATTGACAGAGGAAGCAATTAATTATTCTCTTGAAAGTGTTACAACCTGCCAATAACACAAAGTTTTTATGCCCATTAAATTTATTGGTGATCCTAAAAAGACAAATCTTGTAGAGTTGTGGCATTTAATGCAAGAAAGTTGGTAACAAATTAATGAAAAAGCTTTATATTCAGAATGAATATAACTGTATGAAAACATGGAGAAAAATTGTTTTTGGAGAGATACATAGAAAAAATGAATCAATTTGTGCTATATGAATTTTAAAATGAGGGGAATTGGGTATAACTATTTATTTCTAGAAGTTGTTGACACTAATATTGTAGATTTCTAAAAAGATTCCTTAAAATTTTCTAAGTTTAAAAATTAGTTCAAGAACCATGCTAAGACCAAACCTAAAAATCTCTGCTTCTATCCCCAGGGAAGCAATGAGTACATATAATAATATAGTCCACAGAGTTAAAAAAGAAGTTTTATATATATATATGTGTGTGTGTGTGTGTGTGTGTGTGTGTATACATATATAATATGTATGTAATAATTTCTACATTTATTTTTTTCTGTTTTATCACTATATGTTAATACTTGGCATGTCCTTTGCATGTAGACATTTCAGGTGTGTATCTGAATTGATTCTCAATGCTCAACTGCCAACTATGTTTACCCAATGAGATGTTAAAGTTTGTAAAAGTCATGGCGTGCTTCACCAGGATAAGTGTCTGTAGACTCACTATGGATATAGCATCCCAGGCCAAGAACCTGCCTGCCAGTGCAGGGGACATAAGAGTCATGGATTGAGCCCTGGGTCAGGAAGACCTTCTGGAGTAGGAATGGCAACCAACGCCAGTATTCTTTCCTGGAAAATCCATGGGTAGGGGAACCTGGCGGGCTACAGTCCATGGGGTTGCAAAGAGTCAGGCACAACTAAAGTGACTTAGCACACACTCACAAACTCATGTGTCCCCCTTGGTATGCTGAGAAATACACATCTGAAGTGAAAAACAGACAGGTCAGCGAGACGTATAGACTGTCAGTGCCTATAACTCTAGAAAAAGTTCTCTCTTCCATCCTGTCATCTTGTTTGTACTATAAACTATTCGTTTCAAGTTTCCATAATCTTGGGAAAGAAAGAAGTGAGAACCTACTGTGACTTAAGGATACATTTTTCTCAGTACAAGTGAGTGAAGTCGCTCAGTCCTGTCAGACTCTTTGTGACCCCATGGACTGTAGCCCACCAGGCTCCTCCATCGATGGGATTTTCCAGGCAAGAATACTGGAGTAGGTTGCCATTTCCTTCTCCAGGAGATCTTCCTGACCCAGGGATTGAATCCAGGTCTCCCACATTGTAGGCAGACACTTTACCGTATGAGCCACCAGAGATTACAAAGTGGGGTAAAACATCAGAAATCAGAGTTTTCAAAAGTTGTTGTATTAGTACAAAAGCACGCTTTATAATGGATTTGGCTAAACTGTTTTCTCCTCTCTGTACCAACTGTGCTTGTAAGTTTGGGTTTAGTTTTACTTCAAGATCAGTATGCTTGCTCAGTCACTCAGTCGTGTCCAACTCTTCATGACTCCATGGACTGTAGCCCACCAGGCTCCTCTGTCTGTGGAATTTTCAATGCAAGAATACTGGAGTAGGTTAATGCTTAAAATTACCTTATCAGCTGAATATTTTTAAAAATATTTCTGTATTAACCAGTCTTTTATTAATTTTATCAAGATTTTTTCATTTTGATATGTTTCACAACACAATAGTTAAGAATATCACAAAATGTTTCTAAGTTTTGATTTCACATTTATTCTATTAGTTCTTATATGTTATATTTAATAATCAGAAATGAAAGAAACTTAGTACTTAAAATATCTGCATGTATCCCTCTTTGAAATGGTAATTGTTTCTATCATTTGATCTTTTTTTTCAAATTCTTGATGCCAAAATAATTGTATTAAAGGTCAATCAGTATTTTAAATCTAAGTGTATTTTCAAATTTACATAAAAGGATAGCTATTGTCTGTAGAATGAAATACTGAGAATATAATTCTAGTCCAACAAGTTTTCTTATTTAACCTAGGTTCAAATTAAATAATTAAATAGGTTAATAATTTAAATTTCTTCTTTTTAAGATGCACTTCTTTAAATATTAACTAGCAACTTTCTGATATGGCTCTGTAAAAAATTTGAAGTTGAAACTAAATTTTTGCTGTATTAAAATGTATGCTTGTTGCCATAAACTTTAGGAAGTTTTGGTGGTCGGGAGAGGGGGGAAGCATATCTAACTTGATTCTTGAAATAAAGAATTTTTATTCTTTAGTGGAAAGATTTAAATTAAGAAAAGTTTGAAAGTTTAATTTTTTTTTAATGCCATAGATATAAGGTACACGGTCAGGTTTGGAGCATAACATACTCATTTATACTTTGCCCTACATCATCTGCACAATTTATTTGCTTGCAATCTTTGAAGACACTCAGAGTATCAGATCAGAGTATCTTCACTTAATAAATTCACTTGTTGAAAACTTTACGGTTGATTTAATTCAAGTTGATCAAAATTATAAGTAATTAATTTAATTACATTATTGTTCTAGCAAAATATTCTAGAACAGTTGGATGCAATTCTGAAACATTTTTATACATTTATCTAATTCAGACATTTTCTTTGTGCATTGTCTGTTTTATTTTCGTTGTTTGCTTTCTTTTACTTCTTTAGGAAATACAAATGAGTGTATCATATATTGACAGCATGGTCTTTAAGCAAAATTGTGAAATCATCAAAATTGATGTTCAGTGCCTTAGTCTTTCCCATTTCTTTCAGTTGCTAAGTAAATATTTTTCTTCACTTCTTCTGCATTAAACCCAAGCATCAGAAAGATATCTAATAAATTCCTTCATATTAATATATAAATGACTGATTGCCCATGAATGTAGAGTTATTTGCATTTTAAGAGAAGCAAAGGCCTTCAGCTAAACCATTATTTTTCACACTGTGTTCCATTGAGCTATAATTGCAGTTCTTGTTTATAATTCATTTCTGTCATATTTTGAAACATCAACAGAAAACCTATAACAAAACCCTGTATAGTGCATTCTATAGAAACATTTTGTCATATTGATGATTCTTAAATCATCAAATTGTGTTACTAGACAAAACAGCTTCCTTTACTCCTCCTGGTCCACCTCCTACTTTTCCCAGTGGCTGGATTGATCCGTAGATAGATGAAGAACATGATCGTTATTTCTTTCCACACACGTTTGTAGACATACACATGTCTAAATGAGTAAACAGATAAATGTGACATTAATTGGAAATTCTAGGTGTGCAACGGTCATTTTAATATATATCATTGTATATTTAATGAGGAAAATTGTACAAATGGGTACATTACCACCACAATATATGTGAATCACAATTAAAAGGCCAGCAAGCTCAGGTACTTTTGCTTGGCACAAGCAATAAACAGAGCTTAACAATCAAAGGAAATGAAAACAAGGTGGTGATACTAATGCTAATTAATACTTTTAATGAAAATGGAAGTCACTTCTTGGAAAAGATTTTGCTTATAAGAAATTGCATTAGTTAATTGTCTCCCCCAAATAATAAGTTTGTACTGTTTTGTATATCAAATGGAGTTTTAACAGAGATTTATGATACAAACATGCTCACAACTTCTGCTCAAGAGACAGCGATGAAACTGAAACAATTTCAGATAATATGCAGAAATAAGACAAATTTGACTAGTTGAAACTTTGAGTTAACATCTGAAGCATGCAGCAAGTAAATTTTATTGACAAAGTTGAAAAA
Source organism: Moschus berezovskii (assembly GCF_049115385.1). NCBI lineage: Eukaryota > Metazoa > Chordata > Mammalia > Artiodactyla > Moschidae > Moschus > Moschus berezovskii. The sequence goes on along the minus strand of NC_142462.1, from coordinate 29,183,734 downwards.
CTATACTAAAAGGATACCTGTAAAAAGTATTTTTTAACAGCAAGGACCTCTCAAGTAATGTAAGCAGTTTCTACTTGTTTTTACTTTTACTTAATGGTTTTAAGCTTTTAAGATACAAGTCTAACTATACCATTTTCCAGTAAGGAATGCAGAATTGTGCAAGACTGTCAAGTGAGAGGTACAAAGTTCATGTCATTTACAATTACATGTCTGTCTTGATCGGGATAGTCCCAATATCATACAACAACAACAAAAGAACTCCAGAAATCAATGAAAAATAGGCTGCCTATGACACTGCAGCTACCCTCCTCATAATAACTCCATTATTCCTATAGAGTGACTATATCACAGGTGTTAGCAATTTAAACCTCTAAAATATATTTGCAGAAATAAAATTCTAATTTTCTCTTTAATTTACTGGTCTCAAAAATATTGCTTCGTTTAAAGCAGAAAAAGGTTGACTGCTTTAAAAAGTTTGAAAACCAGTGAGCAAAAGTAATTACATTCAAGCCGTAGAATTTCAGACATTTGCCAAAAGCTAAAGGAGGTACTGTCAGGAGCAGCTGGACTTCCTGCTTAAAACCTCATTAACTAGGTGACTGTCTACCCCACATATGGATACAGATAGAAAAGTTTATTTTAAAAGCTAATTAACGTATGATGTTGTCGATAAAATCTTGTGTTTTCATTTCCATTTACCAATGCTCATTTTTCTTTGGGCCAAATTTCTCAGGGTAGCATATACTCCACTGAAGGAAAACTGAGCTGTACCCAGATGAATATTTTAAGGTGTGATAGCTTCTATATGTACAGTGGCTGCTGTTTTCTTTTTGGTAAGGGATACTTTTTCCTTAATTTGTAATTTTAAATAATTTCATTTTTGAAATAAGTTCATTTAATTAAAATAGTGCTGTGCTAAGTTGCTTCAGTCACATCCAACTCTTTGCTACCCTCTGGACTGTAACTTGCCAGGCTCCTCTGTCCATGGGATTCTCCAGGCAAGAATACTGGAGTGGGTTGCCATGACTCCCTACAGGGCATCTTCCTGGCCCAGGGATTGAACCCAAGTCTTCTGGGGCTCCTGTATTAGAGGCAGGTTATTTACCACTGAGCCAAAACTAAAAAATAATAGAGGAAGTATGTGGATATGGAAAAAACGGATGGTGGGACCAGAAAGACTAAAGTGTGGAAAACTCCATGAAGGCTATTATTACAGATTCCAGCACTTTGTTTTATTTGCATAGTCCCAATTTTGTATACTTAGTGTAAACATTTTTTTTTATTCTTCATTATCTTGTATGAAATTTACTATGTATAGTTCAGTTCAGTTCAGTTCAGTCGCTCAGTCGTGTCCGACTCTTTGCGACCCCCTGAATCACAGCATGCCAGGCCTCCCTGTTCATCACCAACTCCCGGAGTTCACTCAAACTCATGTCCATCAAGTCGGAGATGCCATCCAGCCATCTCATTCTCCTTCATCCCCTTCTCCTGCCCCCAATCCCTCCCGCATTAGAGTCTTTTCCAGTGAGTCAACTCGTCCATGAGGTGGCCAAAGTATTAGAGTTTCAGCTTTAGCATCAGTCCTTCCAATGAATACCCAGGATTGATCTCCTTTAGAATGGACTGGTTGGACCTCCTTGCAGTCCAAGGGACTCTCAAGAGTCTTCTCCAACACCACAGTTCAAAAGCATCAATTCTTCGGCAATCAGCTTTCTTCACAGTCCAACTCTCACATCCATTCATGACCACGGGAAAAACCATAGCCTTGACTAGATGGACCTTTGTTAGCAAAGTAATGTCTCTGCTTTTTAATATGCTATCTAGGTTGGTCATAACTTTCCTTCCAAGGAGTAAGCATCTCTTAATTTCATGGCTGCAAACAGCATTCGCAGTGATTTTGGAGCCCAAAAAAATAAAGTCTGACACTGTTTCCCCATCTATTTCCCATGAAGTGATGGGACCAAATGCCATGATCTTTGTTTTCTGAATGTTGAGCTTCAAGCCAACCTTATCACTCTTCTCTTTCACTTTCATCAAGAGGCTTTTGAGTTCCTCTTCACTTTCTGCCATAAGGGTGGTGTCATTTGCATATCTGAGGTTATTGATATTTCTCCTGGCAATCTTGATTCCAGCTTGTGCTTCTTCCAGCCCAGCATTCCTCATGATATACTCTGCATATAAGTTAAATAAGCAGGATGACAATATACAACCTTGACATACTCCTTTTCCTATTTGGAACCAGTCTGTTATTCCATGTCCAGTTCTAACTGTTGCTTCCTGACCTGCATATAGGTTTCTCAAGAGGCAGGTCAGGTGGTCTGGTATTCCCATCTCTTTCAGAATGTTCCACAGTTTATTGTGAGCCACACAGTCAAAGGCTTTGGCATAGTCAATGAAGCAGAAATAGATGCTTTTCTGGAACTCTCTTGCTTTCTCCATGATCCAGTGGATGTTGGCAATTTGATCTCTGGTGCCTCTGCCTTTTCTAAAACCTGCTTGAATATCTGGAAGTTCATGGTTCACGTATTGCTGAATCCTGGCTTGGAGAATTTTGAGCATGACTTTACTTGTGTGTGAGTTCCCCTGAAATAGGCTTACACTGCACATACCCCTACCCCACCTTATTTGATGTCTGTTCTCTGTACTGGGGAGACTAAAACCCTCATTCTTTTTAGGAGCTAGAGGATAGATCTGTGTATCTGATTAACTGTCATGGACTCTCTATATCAAATGACTTTATTTATTTTTTTGAATATTCTGAAGAAGTTAAAAGGAAAAAAAGGTCAATCCAAGCCAAACTGATCAAAGAAAACAAATGAGTTGATATCTGTGATAGCTTGGCTAAAGTTGAATTTCATTTCTTAAAATAAGGTTATTGGCTTCAAGGTCTTTATCGTTAAAATGGGGATTGTGAGTTCTTGAAGAGTTGGGATTAACCTATGTCTGCTGTTATTGCCTAGAAAATTGCACAAGGGATATTTAAATAAGAAGAATCGAACACTTCCTACTCCTTCTAAAAGTTCCAATTACCTGAAAGTTTGGAGAAGGGAATGGCAATTCACTCCAGTATTCTTGCCTGCAGAATCCCTTGGATAGAAGAGCCTGGCGGGCTACAGTCCATAGGGTTGCAAAGAGTTGGACACGACTGAGCAACTAAACCACACCTGAAAGTTGATAAAAGTGGACATTTGTCATGCACTGTCAATTTTTCTAGACATTTCTATGGGTTATGTAGGGTAATTTAGAAGGCAGGTTTTTTTTTAAGTTGTCTAAATATAACTGCAACATTCATTTTAGAACTGTAGATGATGAATTTGGCATTCAAACACCAGCAAGCAGAACAATTTCCAAGCATTTAAATTCAGTGATTAAATCAATTACATTTAGAAGCAAAAAAAGGATCTCATGTTGCATTATTATACCTCGATGTTAAAATTGCTGAAAAAAGACCATGGCATTTGAGATGTTGCATTTTACAGAGATAGATGCATATACCAATACCATGACAATTTCATTAGTTTAAAATAGATAAATCCACACATTTGTTGTCTAGTAACCTTTAAGGAGATGTCTCAAGTTGAGTTTCTAATTGTATGTTTTTAAACTACCTCCTTTGAAAATTTCTAGCAATGGATAATGCAAGTAATAGCACGTACTTAATAAAGCCACCTAAATTTCAAAATTTCTGTTTGCCGTTTGAAAATTACATCATATACCTGGATATCTTAATGTGATAGGTCTCTTTCCTTTTTTATTTTTTACAAAAGCCATGAATTTAAACTTTATAAATAACTATAAAAAGAAACTATAAAATATAAAACATTTATGTATAAAAATATATTTTCAAAATATAAGATCATGTGCTCTTATATTTGGCCTTTCACTTCAGTTCAGTTTCTCAGTCATGTCCTACTCTTTGTGACCCCATGGACTGCAATACGCCAGGCCTCCCTGTCCATCACAAACTCCTGGAGTTTACTCAAACTGATGACCATTGTGTCAGTGATGCCATCCAACCATCTCGTCCTCTGCCATATTCTACTGTCCCCTTCGCCTCCCCCCTTCAATCTTTCCCAGCATCAGGGTCTTTTCAAATGAATCAGTTCTCCACATCAGGTGGCCAAAATATTGGAGTTTCAGCTTCAACATCAGTCCTTCCAATGAATATTCAGGATTGATCTCCTCTAGAATGGACTGGTTGGATCTCCTTGCAGTCCAAGGGACTCTCAAGAGTCTTATCCAACACCACAGTTCAAAAGCATCAATTCTTCAGTGCTCAGCTTTCTTTATAGTCCAACTCTCACATTCATGCATGACTTCTGGAAAAACCATAGCTTTGACTCAATGGACCTTTGTTGGCAAAGTAACATCTCTGCTTTTTAATATGCTGTCTAGGTTGGTCATAACTTTCCTAGCTGTCCTATAAAATCATGCATATATTGAAGAAGTATTTATGAAATTCCTGCTTGTCATGACACTATAGAAACTTAAAACATCAATTTTAAAAAATTATTTTATTCATTATGGAGCTATATGAAATACCATTTCATGACTGGGATTATTGCCCTATACCCCATGTTCAACAGTCAAAGTTTCAAAATCTGACAGACTGTATAATTATAGAAATAAAATCTGACATGGAGTACAACTCTTGAATTTCTTATAGTGAAATCGGTAAGGCTACAAAATTATTTTGGACATAATACGGTATAAGTTATCATTTAAACAGAAATGTGGTGTTTTCTTATACATATTAATGATATCATTTAAATTAAAGGTTTATTCTTGGAAACAAATTGAAATTAGGAAAATGAAGAAAATCCAAAGAACAGGTAGATAAGAATTGTAGAACATTTGCTTTCACCTACTGCAGCCAGGAAATTAAAAGACGCTTACTCCTTGGAAGGAAAGTTATGACCAACCTAGATAGCATATTAAAAAGCAGAGACATTACTTTGCCAACCAAGGTCCATCTAGTCAAGGCTATGGTTTTTCCAGTGGTCATGTATGGATGTGAGAGTTGGACTGTGAAGAAAGCTGAGCGCCGAAGAATTGATGCTTTTGAACTGTGGTGCTGGAGAAGACTCTTGAGAGTCCCTTGGACTGCAAGGAGATCCAACCAGTCCATTCTAAAGGAGATCAATCCTGGGTGTTCATTGGAAGGACTGATGCTAAAGCTGAAACTCCAATACTTTGGCCACCTCATGCGACGAGTTGACTCACTGGAAAAGACTCTGATGCTAGGAAGGATTGGGGGCAGGAGGAGACAGGGACGACAGAGAATGAGATGGCTGGATGGCATCACCGACTCGATGGACATGAGTTTGAGTGAACTCCGGGAGTTTGTGATGGACAGGGAGGCCTGGTGTGCTGTGATTCATGGGGTTGCAAAGAGTCGGACACGACTGAGCGACTGAACTGACTGAATGAATCTGGGAAATTTGAAAAATAATGAGGCTTTAGTAATGGTTTCATTTTGAAAAATATGTGATTTGGCAATTGATTTAATAGATGCAAGGGAAAAATGAAAGGAATTTGTTTACTTGAGGTTTTAAATGAAGGTTCAGCTGTTACCTTCTCTGTCTTCTGAGGCAAAGTATCTTCATTTCAAATTGCTAATGCTATTCCCAGACTCTTCTGTGTTTCTATTATTTCCGTATTTCTAACTATTTTCTATCTAAAATTAAACTTCTGAGTTTAATTTTAAATTCAGAGAAAGATGGAAAATATAAATGCTTTAACAGGTAATTTACTCCACGATGCTGATGTCTAATATTAGGGATAAGACAACCATCTTACTTGTTTCTGTGACATAACTTACAGTCGAGTCTTTTTAAAATAATGGAAGGTATTTACCCAGGCTAAAACTGCAGTATAAATTTTAATCCATTTAACATGTGCATGGTAGAAATACAAAGCATATTTCCAAGTTAAATAAATTTTGGCTGATTATGTAAGTCTCAACTCCTTAATACTTGTAGAGCATGCTTTCAAATAGTAGTCACATAAAGTTTCCCAATATGAGGCCGTTCTTAGAAGTGTCCTAAATATAAAGCAAATATATTCAAATAACTTTGTCATTTGAGGGTGATGGTTTGACACTCAGCTGATAGGGGAGTTAAAATAGCTTTCCTATAATCAGTACATGTAAAAATGATTTCATATGTCCTGATTATAGGAGAATCTTTTTTAAACAGTAAACACGAAAGAACTATCAACAAGACATGAAATCAGCTACATGAATTGTTAAATTGTTAAATATAAGTCATGGTTCTATTTTTTTTCTATTTGTATTAAACACCATATTTTCTTTTCCATCGAGAGAAAATAACCAAGAAAACATATAATTTTTTTGAGAATGAAGCTTTAATTGTACCATCTTTTGGAGTGATATTATGTCTAGTGATTCCATGTCATGATAGAGACACTGAAATTTTATTTTACCCCTCTTTATTTATAAGTGTTTTATTTCTGATTACCTTAATGGATATAATGAAAATGCCACAGTCTGGCTCCTGGTATTCCTTGCACACAGTTGTCTTAACTACTAAAGTGTTCCAGGGTCAGGGTAGGGTCTAGCAGAGAGCAAAGAGACTTGTTCCTTGAAAGAATCAAATCTCAACATAGGTAATTGTCTTTGACCTGTATGTACCTTTGACCAAAACAACTAACCACTAGATTTCCACTGCCATGAATTTTAGTTTTTACAAATAAGGTATAGACCTAGTTAACATAGAAATAGTAACTTCTTGGACAATATCCAGCCAGTTCTGTTTTTGTGGTAATTGATAGAGATTCATACAGATCACATTCCTTCCATACTGAATAATTTTTCTCCTGGTTAAATAAAAACAGTTATATTGTTCTTCCTTGCATAAATTATAGATTTATAACTTGGGTGCAAGTGGTGTCTCTTTGAGGCATTGTCTATTGGCTGGTGTACAGTACAGATAATAATCAGAGAAAATTAAAAATTGAGGCCTGAATGTTGTGAAGTGACAGTCATTTGAAAAAAGACTAAAAACCTCTATGGATAAACATAACTAATTTAAATGAGCCCCCAAGCAGCTTTTTAGAGAAAGTTCAAATGCTGCACTGTTATTCTAATTATCCCATAATATGGTATAAAATAACAACCTCACTTTATCCTTATATTTATAAAGCTGTTCCCATTATCATTATATTTTACCTGTTCAGGTTCTGAAAGATTGCCACTCATTGAGAGGTTCATTAAGAGAATAATTATATCTCACAGATTGGCAGAAAGAAAATGTATCTTTGAACAATTCCATTTCCCTGAACAGTACGTTTCAAGGTGGAAGACAAGTCAGTTAAGTATCTTCTACCCTTTTTAAACATGTCAAAGCTAACCATTAATACTGAAATTAGTAATTTGGTTCTGATTTAATGAAGAATCAGCTGCTATTTGAAATGAACTCAATTTCTATGAATGAAACAAACATTTTTAATATTGAATAGCAAAAAGTATTTAAGAATCTTTTCATGTACAGTGATTTAACCTGTATCTCTTCTGATAGGTGAAGCCCTTAGCACATAGTCTTCTTCACTACTGATGCTTGAGGATATTTACTTCATCCAAATATTATATCATACTATTTTCTTACTAAATAAATGTCATTCACATTTTAAGAGTATCTTTTTAGAAAAATAGTAAGCAGAAAGTCAACCAATATCAAAGAACTTTCTATTTTTAAACTGACTTCTAGAAAGTTGCCTAGGATTTGTGACTAAATGCATTTTCAAAATTAAAAGGAAATTCATGTGCACAAAATGTGACTTCAATAGAAAATAGGTCTGAGACATAGCACCTCATATTTCATCATAAATCTGTATGGTAAGTAACTGGACAGTAATATATCAATCACTGATGATTTTTCCAAGCCTTCTATACTTGATGATAAGCACTTTCTTCCTGGAGTTCTTATATTGTAGTCTTTTCTTAGCATCATCCAGCCCAGATTGCTAAAACTGAAGTACAGTATATCATATTCAGTGAGCTTAGTGGGAAATAGAGAGTCAGTGCATCTTTTATTCAGTATAAAAATATAAAAGATGCTATTTGATTTTTTAAAGACAGTAATTGTATCAAATATAAACAGCAATTTTAAACATGTGTAGGATCTGAAGAACTCTCAGAGCTGTGAAATGAAATAATCTGTGTGTCTCATTTTGTATGTATGCAACTAAAACATGCTGATATATTAACAATGCTATTTGGAGTCAAAGGTTGAATATGAGGTATTGTACATTTTTGTAGTTAAGTGTTATTTTTATAATTCTTCATTATTATTTTCTGTCCTTTTTTATGAATGAAACCTGTTTCTTCTGAAGGGATTATATAGGTTTTCATCTCTTTTTATTAAGATAGACTATTTTAGATTTCTTTTTTTTATTTGTGCTATTTAGCTTCTGAATATTTTATATATGCTACATTTGTAAACATTTCATCCAATATTCATACAAAAGTTAGGAATTAACAAGGGATTATGATAGGTATTTTGATTCTTGAGGAAGGGAATGAATATCCTGCTTATGGTAGATATCGAAATTTAACTTCCATTGCAAACCAAGAAATTGTCAAGCTATTCAAAATAGCAAACAAAAAAATGAAGTAAATGTGTTAATTCAGGCCTAAAAATTGAATTAAAATTTTTATAAATCTGACACTTTAAATACCTTTGGTAGACTTTATAGAAGTGTGTATTAAGTGAGTACTCAAATAAAATGCCTTAATCATGTATATGCTGTGACAGAGTTTGTATGCATGTGTGTCTTTGTAGGTAGACATATATACTGGCAGTTTATGGACATTCTGATATCCCAATGATGCATAGAAGTGAATCATTGAACACAGTTTATCTTGGAAGTTACAGTTAGAAAGAAAAGCAGGGGAAGCAAAGCATTGCTTTAAGAAAGGAAGGGAAATTTTATTTTTGTTTTGATAGCAATAGAAGAGAGCGTGATAGAACAAAACATTCTCTAAAATACAAATCATGATCCCATTATTCCAAGGGAAAAAGAGATGAAAATAGGTAGAAGGGAATTCTTTATTCTGCCTTCCTTTCTTTTTTTCCCCACTGTATGTTGTCCTTTGGGAATAATGCTGTCTTCAGATTCCCTTACTCTTCCATCTTCAGACGAGCAAGCCCATCCCAGAGTGACCCTGTCACAGTAGCCAAACACTCTTGATCTGAACCCTCTTGATCAATCCTTGCAGTACGTTGCACCTACTTATGAATCAGAAGGCAGTAGTTTCTAAAGGTCTGTAGGAAAATTGTGTCGACTTAAAAAAAACGCACAACATGAAAGTTGCAAGTTAAGTTTTATGGAGGGCAAAATGAAGATTATAGCTGAGGAGACAACACTTAGATAGCGCTAAGATAGCTGCTCTGAAGAGGCGGGGGAAAGACAGTATTTATGTGATTTTGGTGAAGAGAGAGTACATGCAATCAAGCCCAGGTTTTTCCAGAAGGTTTCTACTGTCTCCTGAAGTTTTCTGCTAGTCACGAGAAACAATCGTTACTGTGAAGGATTTTAGTGCTTTTCTAGATGTGAGGAGATACAAAAATTGGGCTCATAAAATTGGCTCCCCCAAATACCTAACTATCTGAAAACCTGTTGTGCCAGTTTTTCCAGAGCACAGAGTGCCTTATTGGTGCTCTCCACCCTGAACTCTCTTCAGGGAGTGTTAGAAATCAGCAGCTGCAGGAACACATGATTTAATCCTTGTAGAGGTAGATGGCAAGTGCCAATTTATAGCTGACATTGTTGACCAATACAGCATTGACATTTCTTTCTTTCATTTTTAAAGTTGAACTATAATTGAACGTATAACGTTGTATAAGTTTAAGTTGTACAACTTTGTTGATCTGATGCATTTATATTTTACAATGTAATCACCGCCATAGTGTTAGCTAAACCTCTATCATGTCACGTAATTATTATTTCTGTTTGTGTTGAGAATAACTAAGATCTAGTTTCTTAGCAACTCTGAAGTTTATAGTACAGTGTTGTTGACTATACTGTATTCACTTTTTATTTTTTGATTATATGTCTTCTTATGATGTATGTGATAAAAAGAAGTTATATTCCATGGCACGAAGAAAAAATTGAGCAAAATAATATCACACAAATTGTTCGTCTTAAACAAAATTATCATGCCAATCCAGGCTGTCTTCTTCCTACTATCTTTTCAAATCAACAGCCCCTGAGGGGAAAGACTTTTGACATGGACATTGTAGGTCAGTGAATTTCTTAGAGATAGACTTTAGTTTTTTATTTTCTGGACTATAAGAATATGGCAATAATAAGTTATTTATGGAAAAGAGAAAGAAATCTGTGACCTCAGACCGCTTGTTAACTTCGCAAGTCTGTTTTCTAACCTGTATATAAATGAAAATAATCCTTTCTGATGTTTTCACCTTAGAGAGTGATTTGTACATATTCAGTTCAGTTCAGTCGCTCAGTCGTGTCCAACTCTTTGCGACCCCATGAATCACAGCACATCAGGCCTCCCTGTCCATCACCAACTCCTGGAGTTCACTCAAACTCATGTCCATCGAGTCGGTGATGCCATCGAGCCATCTCATTCTCTGTCATCCCCGTCTCCTCCTGCCCCCAATCCTTCTCCTGCCCCCAATCCCTCCCGCATCAGAGTCTTTTCCAGTGATTCAACTTGTCGCATGAGGTGGCCCAAGTATTGGAGTTTCAGCTTTAGCATCAGTCCTTCCAGTGAACACCCAGGATTGATCTCCTCTAGAATGGACTGGTTGGATCTCCTTGCAGTCCAAGGGACTCTCAAGAGTCTTCTCCAACACCACAGTTCAAAAGCATCAATTCTTCAGCGCTCAGCTTTCTTCACAGTCCAACTCTCACATCCATACATGACCACGGGAAAAACCATAGCCTTGACTAGACAGACCTTTGTTGGCAATGTAATGTCTCTGCTGTTTAATATACTATCTAGGTTGGTCATAACTTTCCTTCCAAGGAGTAAGCGTCTTTTAATTTCCTGGCTGCAGTCAGCATCTGCAGTGATTTTGGAGCCCAAAAAAATAAAGTCTGACACTGCTTCCACTGTTTCCCCATCTATTTCCCATGAAGTAATGGGACCAGATGCCATGATCTTTGTTTTCTGAATGTTGAGCTTCAAGCCAACCTTTTCACTCTCCTCTTTCACTTTCATCAACGTATTAACACATTTCAAATAATTTACTATAGAAATGTAAGGTATATTTGATCAATTTAAGGATATGCACAAATCTTTCACCCTAGAGTGTAGGAAGCACTTGCATTTGTGAGAGAGGAGGCAAAGATTAAGCGGTAATTCTCTATCCATGGAAAATTTAGCCCTCCTAAGAATTAATCCTCACTCTTCAGAATTATAAAAATAAACAGGATTCTTACTTCACATTATGAAAAAATATTTCTTTTCCTGAGAAACTGTTTTATGGTTAAATAGTAGAATTCTCAATACTTGAAATCTTTAAATGAGATCTGACAGGGAAATAAGTACTGATCTACCATTGAATTAAAACAATTATTAATCATCCTTTCCCAAGAAAGTGGAAATTCCTCTTAAAATATTTGTGCCAACCAAAGTTGATTAAAATTCAGTTCACTCTTTTCAGGTGTTGGGATGATTGAAATATTTTGTTTATGCTGATTAGTTTCTTGGAGTCTCTTCTGCGCTTTCATTCCTCTCTTCTTCATGGTGAATTGTGGAAAATGTTTCCTTTCTGCACTCCCTTTGATTGCACACCTTCCATCTTTCTTTCTCACAAAGATCTGAAGATTGTGGTGGCCGTAGTTTGATTCTTTAGGAGCCAGATAAGCAAATTGCCCACCAAGTCACTTTGCCCATCAGTTCAGATTGTACCTGCTGCTCTTAAATTTTGGTTTCCCCTCCTGGCAGCATTACTGATGATTCATAGAGATGTTTGTTTATAAGTGAAAGTGAAAATCACTCAGCCGTGTCCAAATATTTGTGACCCCATGAACTGTACAGACTGTGGAATTCTCGAGGCCAGAATAGTGGAGTGGGTAGCCTTTCCCTTCTTCAGAGGATCCTCCCAACCCAGGAATCAAACCCAGGTCTCCAGCATTGCAAGCAGATTCTTTACCAGCTGAGCCACAAGGGAAGCCCAAGAATACTGGAGTGGGTAGCCTATCCCTTCTCCAGCAGATCTTCCTGACCCAGGAATTGAACCAGGGTCTCCTGCATTGCAGGCGGATTTTTTACCAACTGAGCTACCAGGGAATCCCTCTCTTAAGTAAGCTATACTGGAGAGTACAAGCTGCGTTAACAAATTAATGACTTTGTGAGGTGCTGCCTGCTGGAGTGAAAATAAATTTTAGGAGAGGGCAAGCGGCAGGTAATGGGACCTAGCTAAGCTGCAAAAATCTTTTCAAACTGGTACTGACTGTGTGCCAGTTGATGTGGCAATAATGGTCAACAAGATTTATGGCCCTTTAACCTAGACTTAGTAAGAAAAGGGAAGTCGGAGTTTTCTAATTTTGTTTAAAGCCTCCTGCTTTAGAACAGCTCCTTCTAGGCAGCTGGCTTGCAGTGTCTACAGGTCATTCACAGTTTTCAGGGAGCACTTTGTATTGTCTCAAGACTTTGAATTTTTATTTTGTTGTTATTGCGTGTGTTGTTTTACTTTGTTGGTGATGCCGACACTAGTATTTTTAAACTGATATGGAAAAAGTTTCACAGAGTTAGACTTTAGTGTAGTCAGTCAGTAAGTTCAGTTGCTCAGTCATATCCAACTCTTTGTGACCCCATGGACTGCAGCATACCAAGCTTCCCTGTCCATCACCGACACCCGGAGCATGCTCAAACTCTTGTCCTTTGAGTTGGTGATGCCATCCAACCATCTCATCCTTTGTGGTCCCTTTCTGCTCCTCCCTTCAATGTTTCCCGGTATCACAGGGTCTTTTCCAATGAGTCACTTCTTCCCATCAGGTGGACAAAGTATTGGAGCTTCAGCATCAGCCCTTCCAATGAATATTCAGAACTAATTTCCTTTAGGATTGACGGTGGAATGTCCTTGCAGTCCAAGGGACGCGCAGGAGTCTTCTCCAACAGACAGTTCAAAAGCACCAATTCTTTGGCACTCAGCTTTCTTTATGGTCCAACTCTCACGTCCGCACATGACTACTGGAAAAACCATAGCTTTTACTAGATGGACATTTGTCAGCATAGAAATGTCTATGCTTTTTAATATGCTGTCTAGGTTGGTCATAGCTTTTCTTCCAAGGAGCAACCATCTTTTACTTTCATGGCTGTAATCACCATCTGCAGTGATTTTGGAGCCCACGAAAATAAAGTCTGTCACTGTTTCCATGGTTTTCCCATCTATTTGCCATGAAGTGATGGGACCAGATGCCATGATCTTCTTTTTTGAATGTTGATGTTTAAGTCAGATTTTTCAGTCTCCTCTTTCACTTTCATCAAGAGGTTCTTCAGTTCCTCTTCACTTTCTGCCATAAGGGTGGTGTCATCTGCATATATGAGTTTTTGATATTTCCTGGACAACCCTAATAGAGATTGACTTTTAAGTGTGATATGTCCCTTTAAATTATGATGTTCTGTTTTTCTGTTTCCATTGATATTTCTCCCGGCAGTCTTGATTCCAGCTAGTGCTAAATCTAGCCCGGAATTTTGTATGATGTACTCTGCATATAAGTTAAATAAGTAAGGTGAAAATATACAGCCTTGATGTATTCCTTTCCCAATTTGGAACCAGTCCATTGTTTACATTATTGCTGGATTGCTGGTGCCAAGTCTTATACCTAGCATTATCTCTGTGTAAACCTTCATATAAAGAGAGAGAGTACATGTAACCCATTTTTTCATAAATGACCAGTGAATGAACAGATTATGCTTTTATTAACAATTTTTTTTCTCAACCTGTTTTCTTGATTAACTAATGGTTTTTATTTTCATTAGAAATTGTGTAGGATGGACAGAACTTTAAAGATTGAGTGAAACAGGAATAAGCTTTTTAATTGAGCAAATTTATTTCCCTCATTTTATATCTCTTTTTCTGAGATTAGAAGATAGTATTTTAAAAATCATTTTACAGTGTGCTATGAATACTTAGGGCTTCTCAAGTCATTCAGTGGTAAAGAATCTCCCTGCTAGTGCAGGAAACACGTGTTTGATCCCTGCATCAAGAAGATCCCCTGGAGTAGGAAATGGCAACCCACTCCAGTATTCTTGCCTGGAAAAATTCCATGGACAGAGGAGCCTGGCAGACTATAGTCCATGGAGTCACAAAGAATTGGGACATGATTAAGTGGCTGAACATACATGTATGCTTAATGGATAGGTAACAAAGAGCAATGATATTAAGACCAGAAGCAACAACATAGACACAAGATATTCATTCAGTTGTTTCATATGTGCCCAGCCAATTGGACTTGTGATCATCTCCTTCGCACTTACTCCACTCAAGCCAAATTGACCTTTTTGATGCTCATCAGAAACACCAAGCATGGCATCATACCAGAGCCTTTGCACTGATATTCCCTCTGCCTGCAATATTCACACCTTAGCTCTTCACATGGTTTCACTTCTTTCAGATTGCTGATAAAATATGCTCCCTTCGGAAAGAGCTTCCCTGATCACATACCTAAAATATCATGCCATTCCTTCCCACTCCCTACTCCCTGTCTTACTATGTGTTATCCTTTTTAAAAAGTTGAACATGTTAATAAATTGAAACACTTGTACAGAAAATTGTACATATCATAGTTGTACCACTGGTGAGTTTTGGCAAGTGAACACATCTATATAGCAACTCTTCCAGATCAATAAACAGAATATCACCAACCTCACAGAACAGAGCCCAAAACCATTTCCTCCTCAGTATCCTGGCTTCTATTACTATGTATAAGTTTTGTCAGTTTTTAAACTTTACATAAGTACAGTCATGTAGCATATATTCATTTATGTCAAGCTTCTTTAATTTCATAATTTCATTCTTCAGTTTTATTCATTGCATTAGTATGCTATTTTTTTCATCATGGAGCTATTATAAATTCTAATGCTATGAACATTCTTGTACAGGTCTTTTGATGTGTATATGCATTTATTCTGGATATAGACCAAGAAATGAAAATTACTGGATCATAAGTTATGTGTATATTCAGCTTTAGTAGATACTGCCAGAAGTGGTTTTACCAGTTTACACTCCATTCAGCAGATAAGGCTTCCAGTTGATTCCATATCCTCACCAACACTTTGTATGATGAGTCTTTTAAATTTAGTCATTCTAATTTGTTGTGTTTTAAATACACATGTTACTGATTGACTGATGATGTGGAGCACCATTTTATGTGGCCAGGTTATTTGGATATCCTCTAGTTTCTTGCCTATTTTTTATTGGGTCAATCTAGCTAGCTCACTGTGTATTTATATTTCAAAGAACTAGAGTCTTGTTGGTTCTGTGGATTGATAATTTATTCTCCCACTATGTGGCTTGCCTTTTCATTATTGATGTCTTTTGAAAATCAGAACCTCTTGATATAAGTTTTAGCATATTTATTCCTTTTTGATTATTTCTTTTTAATCAGTGGTTAGGTTTTTTTTTATTATTTTTCTAAATCTTTTAACATCTCCTGTGTTATTTTGAAGAAGCTTTATTTGTTTGACTTTTAAATGATATTGATTTTTGTGCATGGTTTAATATTGAGGTCAGGAATAATAGCTTTTGCATATAATTATTCGATTTACAAAGCACACTTTGTTGAAAAGCCTCCTTAACTCCATTGTTTAGTGGTAACATAATGTTGATTCAGGTATCTGTTTATGTATTGATTTATTTCTGAACTCTATATTCTATACTAAAAACAGGCAAACTTCTCTACTGTCAGAGAATAAATTTTTAAAATTTGGGGGTTATGTGCTCTCTTTTTTTTTTCCTAAAATTTTTATTTAATAAATAGTGCAAAGCACAATGCCAAAAACAATAACAGTTAAAATTTCACCTAAGGAAAAAATACTATAGAATACACAGTTGTAAAAAGCTACATTATTTTACAACTGCCTCAGGCTGCAAAAAGAAAAAAAACCCAGTGCTATACCTAAGTTATCCCTCTCTCAAAATAATGCCATTTATGTTATAAACCATGAGCACCCCATCAAAAGACGGGAACTGCTTTTGGTAATTCATATATATATATATATATATATATATGATATATATATATAACTATCACTTTCATATATATATATGATATATATATATATAACTATCACTTTGCTATACATCTGAAAGAAACACAACACTGTAAATGAAATATAGTACAATATAAAATAAAAATAAGTAACAGACCTTTGGGGCTTTACACAGAGTTAGAGTTCCTATCAGAGGGACAACAGCACCACAGCCATACTGAATCCTCATGAAGGAGGCACACGAATGACTGAATTACAAGAGTTAAGGAATGAGAGCTTCTCACTTCCCAGAAAATGCAGCTCACAGAAAGCCAACAAAGGCACGAGACACAGACCATTTACTTATGAATGTGTAAAACTCAAGAAAGTCCACATTATTCCTACAACATGTTGAAAATGCTTCAGAATTCACACAGTACTAATTTTCTTTTGGTTCTGTTTAAATTATATATACCAGTTTATAACAAATAGTAAAATCTGTAACTCTGTTCAAAGTTTTAAAATATTACTTAAGAATGTTTTTTTGTATTTCTATGCCACCTTTATAGTTCTGGTTTCTCATTTCTTAATTAGTAAATTCAGCATGCAGGTTCTATCTCAGGCTAATTTATACACTTCCAGAAGGAACGGCCTCTTAAATCCACAGAGTGTTAAGGTGTAGAGCCCCCAACCACATCAGATTCATTTCACATATGATAATATACACGTTTCAATGCCATTCTCCCAATCATCCCACCCTCGCCCTCTCCCCCAGAGTCCAAAAGACTGTTCTATACATCTGTGTCTCTTTTGCTGTCTCGTATACAGGGTTATTGTTATCCTCTTGCTATATTCCATATATATGTGTTAATATACTGTATTGGTGTTTTTCTCTCTGGCTTACTTCACTTTGTATAATAGGCTCCAGTTTCATCCACCTCATTAGAACTGATTCAAATGTATTCTTTTTAATTGCTGAGTAGTACTCCATTGTGTAAATGTACCACAGCTTTCTTATCCATTCATCTGCAGATGGACATCTAAGTTGCTTCCATGTCCTGGCTATAATAAACAGTGCTGCGATGAACATTGGTGTACATGTGTCTCTTTCAATTCTGGTTTCCTCGGTGTGTGTGCCCAGGAGTGGGATTGCTGGGTCGTATGGCAGTTCTATTTCCAGTTTTTTAAGGAATCTCCACACTGTTCTCCATAGTGGTTGTACCAGTTTGCATTCCCACCAACAGTGTAAGAGGGTTCCCTTTTCTCCACACCCTCTCCAGCATTTATTACTTGTAGACTTTTGAATAGCAGCCATTCTGACTGGAGTGAAATGGTACCTCACTGTGGTTTCGATTTACATTTCTCTGATTATGAGTGATGTTGAGCATCTTTTCATGTGTTTGTTAACCATCTGTATGTCTTTTTTGGAGAAATGTCTGTTTAGTTCTTTGGCCCATTTTTTGATTGGGTCGTTTATTTTTCTGGAATTGTGCTGCAGGAGTTGCTTGTATATTTTTGAGATTAATCCTTTATCAATTGCTTCATTTGCTATTATTTTCTCCCATTCTGAAGGCTGTATTTTCACCTTGCTTATAGTTTCCTTTGCTGTGCAGAAGCTTTTAATTTTAATTAGGTCCCATTTGTTTATTTTTACTTTTATTTCCAATATTCTGGGAGTGAGTCATGGAGGATCCTGCTGTGATTTATGTCGGAGAGTGTTTTGCCTATGTTCTCCTCTAGGAGTTTTATAGTTTCTGGTCTTACATTTAGATCATTAATCCATTTTGAGTTTATTTTTGTGTATGGTGTTAGAAAGTGTTCTAGTTTCATTCTTTTACAAGTGGTTGACCAGTTTTCCCAGCACCACTTGTTAAAGAGATTGTCTTTTCTCCATTGAATATTCTTGCCTCCCTTGTCAAAGATAAGGTGTCCATAGGTGCATGGATTTATCTCTGGGCTTTCTATTTTGTTCCATTGATCTATATTTCTGTCTTTATGCCAGGACCATACTGTCTTGATGACTGTGGCTTTGTAGTAGAGCCTGAAGTCCGGCAGGTTAATTCCCCCAGTTCCATTCTTCTTTCTCAAGATTGCTTTGGCTATTCGAGGTTTTTTGTATTTCCATACAAATTGTGAAATTAGTTGTTCTAGCTCTGTGAAAAACACCATTGGTAGCTTGATAAGGATTGCATTGAAGTTACAAATTACTTTGGGTAATATATTCATTTTCACAATATTTATACTTCCAATCCATGAACATGGTATATTTCTCCATCTATTAGTGTCCTCTCTGATTTCTTTCACCAATGTTTTATTATAGGTCTTTTGTTTCTTTAGGTAGATATATTCCTAAGTATTTTATTCTTTTTGTTGCAACAGTGAATGGAATTGTTTCCTTAATTTCTCTATTTTCTCATTATTAGTGTATAGGAATGCAAGGGATTTCTGTCTATTGATTTTATATCCTGCAACTTTACTATATTCATTGATTAGCTCTAGTAATATTCTGGTAGAGTCTTTAGGGTTTTCTGTGTAGAGGATCATGTCATCTGCAAACAGTGAGAGTTTTACTTCTTTTCCAATTTGGATTCCTTTTATGTCTTTTTCTGCTCTGATTGCTGTGGCCAAAACTTCCCAAACTATGTTGAATAGTAGTGATGAGAGTGGGCACCCTTGTCTTGTTCCTGACTTTAGAGGAAATGGTTTCAATTTTTCACCATTGAGGATAATGTTTGCTGGCTTTGTCTTATATAGCTTTTATTATGTTGAGGAATGTTCCTTCTATTCCCACCTTCTGGAGGGTTTTGATCATAAATGGATGTTGAATTTTGTTGAAGGCTTTCTCTGCATCTATTGAGATAATCATATGATTTTTATTTTTCAATTTGTTAATGTGGTGTATGATATTGATTGATTTGTGTATATTGAAGAATCCTTGCATCCCTGGAATAAAAGTATATCTTTTTCATGTGTTGTTGGATTCTGATTGCTAGAATTTTGTTAAGGATTTTTGCATCTATGTTCATCAGTGATATTGGCCTGAAGTTCTCTTTTTTGTGGCATCTTTGTCAGGTTTTGGTATTAGGGTGATGGTGGGCTCATAGAATGAGTTAGGAAGTTTACCTTCCTCTGCAATTTTCTGGAAAAGTTTGAGTAGGATAGGTGTTAGCTCTTCTCTAAATTTTTGGTAGAATTCAGCTGTGAAGCCATCTGGACCAGGGCTTTTGTTTGCTGGAAGATTTCTAATTACAGTTTCCATTTCCATGCTTGTGATGGGTCTATTAAGATTTTCTATTTCTTCCTGGTTCAGTTTTGGAAAGTTGTACTTGTCTAAGAATTTGTCCATTTCTTCCAAGTTGTCTATTTTATTGCCATATAATTGCTGATAGTAGTCTCTTATGATCCTTCATATTTCTGTGTTGTCTATTGTGATCTCTCCCTTTTCATTTCTAATTTTATTGATTTGATTTTTCTCCCTTTGTTTCTTGATGAGTCTGACTAGTGGTTTATCAATTTTATTTACCCTCTCAAAGAACCAGCTTTTGGCTTTGTTGATTTTTGCTATGGTCTCTTTTATTTCTTTGTATTTATTTCTGCCCTCATTTTTAACATTTCTTTCCTTCTACTAACCCTAGGGTTCTTCATTTATTCCTTTTCTAGTTGCTTTAGGTGTAGAGTTAGATTATTTAGTTGGCTTTTTTCTTGTTTCTTGAGGTGTGCCTGTATTGCTATGAACCTTCCCCTTAGCACTGCTTATAGTGTCCCACAGGTTTTGGGTTGTTGTGTTTTCATTTTCATTCTCATTCATTTCTGTGCATATTTTGATTTCTTTTTTGATTTCCTCAATGATTTGTTCGTTATTCATCAGCGTGTTGTTCAGCCTCCATATGTTGGCATTTTTAATAGTTTTTCTCCTGTAATTGAGATCCAGTCTTACTGCATTGTGGTCAGAAAAGATGCTTGGAATGATTTCAATTTTTTTGAATTTACCAAGTCTAGATTTATGGCCCAGGATGTGATCTATCCTGGAGAAGGTTCCATGTGCGCTTGAGAAGGTGAAATTCATTGTTTTGGGGTGAAATGTCCTATAGATATCTATTAGGTCTAACTGGTCTATTGTATCATTTAACGTTTGTGTTTCCTTGTTAATTTTCTGTTTAGTTGATCTATCCATAGGTGTGAGTGGAGTATTAAAGTCTCCCACTATTATTGTGTTATTGTTGATTTCCCCTTTCATACTTGTTAGCATTAGTCTCACATATTGTGGTGCTCCTATCTTGGGTGCATATATATTTATAATTGTTATATATTCTTCTTGAATTGAGCCTTTGATCATTATGTAGTGTCCTTCTTTGTCTCTTTTCACAGCCTTTTTCTTAAAGTCTGTTTTATCTGATATGAGCATTGCTACTCCTGCTTTCTTTTGGTCTCTATTTGCGTGGAATGTCTTTTTCCAGCCCCTCACTTTCAGCCTGTGTGTGTCCCTTGTTTTGAGGTGGGTCTCTTGTAGACAACATACATGGGGTCTTGCTTTTGTATCCATTCAGCCAGTCTTTGTCTTTTGGTTGGGGCGTTCAACCCATTTACATCTAAGGTGATTATTGATAAGTATGAGCCTGTTGCCATTTACTTTATTGTTTTGGGTTCAAATTTATACCCTCATTCTGTGTTTCCTGTCTAGAGGAGGTCCTTTAGCATTTGTTGGAGAGCTGGTTTGGTGATGCTGAATTCTCTCAGATTTTGCCTGTCTGTAAAGCTTTTGATTTCACTTTCATATGTGAATGAGATCCTTGCTGGGTACAGTAATCTGGGCTGTAGGTTATTTTTTTTTCATCATTTTAAGTATGTCTTGCCATTCCCTCCTGGCCTGAAGAGTTTCTGTTGAAAGATCAGCTGTTTTCCTTATGGGAATCCCCTTGTGTGTTATTTGCTGCTTTTCCCTTGCTGCTTTTAATATTTGTTCTTTGTGTTTGATCTTTGTTAATTTGATTAATATGTGTCTTGGAGTATTTCGCCTTGGGTTTATCCTGTTGGGGACTCTCTGGGTTTCTTGTACTTGGGTGATTATTTCTTTCCCCATTTTAGGAAAGTTTTCAACTATTATCTCCTCAAGTATTCTCTCATGGTCTTTCTTTTTGTCTTCTTCTTCTGGGACTCCTATGATTCGAATGTTGGAGCGTTTAACATTGTCCCAGAGGTCTCTAATATTGTCCTCATTTCTTTTAATTCGTTTTTCTTTTTTCCTCTCTGTTTCATTTATTTCTACAATTCTATCTTCTAGTTCGCTTATCCTGTCTTCTGCCTCTGTTATTCTACTCTTTGTTCCCTCCAGAGTGTTTCTGATCTCATCTATTGCATTATTCATTGTATATTGACTCTTTTTTATTTCTTCCGATCCTTGTTAAACCTTTCTTGCATCTTCTCAATCCTCATCTCCAGGTATTTTATCTGTAACTCCAATTTGCTTTCAAGATTTTGGATCAATTTCACTATCATTATTTGGAATTCTTTATCAGGTAGGTTCCCTATCTCTTCCTCTTTTGTTCGGGTTGGTGGGCATTTATCCTGTTCCTTTATTTGCTGGGTAT
Organism: Moschus berezovskii; assembly: GCF_049115385.1. Lineage (NCBI taxonomy): Eukaryota > Metazoa > Chordata > Mammalia > Artiodactyla > Moschidae > Moschus > Moschus berezovskii. Next base: position 29,161,960 of record NC_142462.1, on the reverse strand, counting down.
TTCTCTGCCTCTTCATCTTACTTATATTGCTGTGTTTGGGGTGGCCTTTCTGTCTTCTGGCAGTTTGTGGAGTTCTCTTTATTCTGGAATTTCCTCACTATGGGTGAGGTTGGACAGGTGGCTTGTCAAGGTTCCTTGGTTAGGGAAGCTTGTGTCAGTGTTCTGGTGAATGGAACTGGATTTCTTCTCTCTGGAGTGCAATGAAGTGACCAGTAATGAGTTATGAGATGTCAGTGGGTTTGGAGTGACTTTGGACAACCTGTATATTGAAGCTCAGGGCTATGTTCCCGTGTTGCTGGAGAATTTGCCTGGTATGTCTTGCTCTGGAACTTGTTGACCCTTGGGTGGTGCTTGGTTTCAGTGTGGGTATGGAGGCATTTGATGAGCTCCTATCGATTAATGTTCCCTATAGTCAGGAGTTCTCTGGTGTTCTCACGATTTAAACTTAATTCTCCTGCCTCTGGTTTTCAGTCTTATTCTTGCAGTAGCCTCTAGACTTCTCTATCTGTCACTTCCAAGGCGGTTCCCTCTGTTTTCGCTTCTGTTTGCTCGTCTCTACAGTGTCTAATTTCCGCCCTGACACTAGGTGGGGCGTTGGTGGACACTTTTTAAGGCTCACTTGTTCAGTCCTGTTCTGGGATGGGAGGAACGCTGCAGACAAATATCTCTTGTGTCTGTGGGGAGTGCTCGCAGTGTCCCGGCCACACTGGGTTTGCCTCCGTTCACGGCATGTGTGCTGTCCCAGTCTACACTGCACAGTCTCTAGGTTTGCTCTGCCGATAACTGTCTGAGGCTGGCACTGGGTTTCATGCACATCCCAGGTCTAAGCCGCTCAGGTTCAGGTACTCGGGTACTCCACAGAGGCACAGACTTGGTTGGGCCTGCGTTTTGTGCCTTCCCTGGACTGAGCAGCTCAAGTGACCACGTGTTTGGCGAGTGCAGTCGCTGTGACTAATCGCCTTCCCGGTCCCTCCCACTCAGTTTCCTGTGTGTACAACCAGCGCACCTTCTCAGGCGAATGTTAACTAGCCAGAAACCCCAAAAGTCTTGGTTAACAATGAAGCCTGCCTGCAGCTTGGTATGGGAAGCCTCTCTGGGGCCGCGATTGCCCCCTTCCGGCTCTGGCTGCCCTCCCCTGCCTGTCTCGGTGGGGGATGGGCACCTGCAGCCAGCTAGCTCTGCTCAGTCCTTTGTTCTATGAGCGGGGCTGGCAGAGTCTTAGGTTAGGGCTTTTCGCCTTTTTGTGGGGTAGCTACCCCACAGTCTGCTCTGCTGTCTCCAGTCAGCTCCCCCAGATTGCTCTCGTGGCATTCAGGCCCTGTCCTCTCTCTAAGCAGTTCAGCCAGCTCCTCCCTGCCCAGCTCCCGCTTGTTAATGGCGGTTGCGGGCATCTGCTCTGCTTCTACCCTGGGAGTTACCGTTGGGCTCGTAAGCTGTGAGTTTTAATTATTCATTTCTTTTTCTCCTGGTTATGTTGCCTTCTGAGGTTCCAAGGCTCGCCACAGACTTGCCTGTGAGAGTGTTTCCTGGTGTTCAGCAACTTCTCTCTTTTTTATGCCTCCCTTCGCAGGATGGAGCTCTGTCCCTACCTCTTTTGTCTCTCTTTTTATCTTCTGTGTTTTTCCCTACCTCCTTTTGAAGACAATGGGCTACTTTTCTGGGTGCCTGATGTCCTCTGCCGGCATTCAGAAGTTGTTTTGTGGACTTTACTCAGTGTTCAAATGTTCTTTTGATGAATTTGTGGGGGAGAAAGTGGTCTCGCCATCCTATTCCTCCGCCATCTTGTTTCAAGAAAAACGGTTATGTGCTCTCTGTCACACCTAGTCAAATCTGTCACAGTAGCACAAAAGCAGTCAAAAACCCTACATAGATGAATGAACATGGCTCTGTTCCAGTAAAAGTACTTCCAAAAACAGGTGGCAGGCCAGATTTGACTCATAGCTACAGTTTACTGACACCTGTTCTCCACCATCAGCCTATTTGTCAATGTTTATGTCAATACTGCACTGTCCTCATTAATGTCTTGTTTTTCAAGAAGAATATTCCCTTTAAGTTTTTCTTACACATCTTAGGATCTGCATGTTATTTCCTCCAATCAAGAAATAAGTAAATAAATAACTGAGGGGATTTTAATTGGAATTACATTGATGAATTTAGGCAAAATTAATGTTTACAATCTATGTCTTCCAATTCATGAGCATACTATATCTTTCCTTGATTTAGCTTTTTAAAAACATTTCTCAAAATAATGATTCACAATTTTTGATGTGTAGTAGTCTTATGCCTAGATATTTGATGTTTGGTTATGCTATTCTAAATAGTATATTTTCTGATATTTACTTCCTAATTGTTGCTGTTATACAGATATAAAACTTTCTGAAGCTACTTATCAGTTCTGACAGTGTATGCATCAATTCTGTTGGGGTTTAAATATCTATTTTCATATCAGATACAAGTGATGGCAGCTGTATTTTTTTTTTCTTTTTCTACTCTTAGACCTTTCCATTTACTCTTCTTAGTTCCCTTCTTAAAGTTTGCAGTAGAGTGCTAAATGCAGGTGATGATAATGACTTTGATTTTGGAGAGTGAAGAGGTGAATTTCAGTATTTCTCTGTTTATCTGATGTTTGCTACATGCTTTTATAGGTACATCTTAGACTAAAGATTTAGCCTTCAAATTTATAAGTTTATGCAATAAATGAGTGTTTAATTTTATCAAATTTTGGTTCCATATGTATTGAGAAATGCATACAAATTAATTTTTCTTTACTTGAATTACTTTAATTTTAAAGCAACAATGCATTCCATTGCAAAATCTAATTTGACATGATGTTTTGTCATCTCTGTGCAGCACTGAGTTGAATTTACTGCTAATAGATTTAGCATTCATGAGAATCATCACTACTTACTTTCTTATAATGTTATTATTAGGTTGAATTAACAAGGTAAACCAGGTTAAGCTTATTAGTTAAGCTCATTAGCTAGTTTAAAGTTATTATGCTAGCCTTGAAATACAAGTTAAGGAGTTTATATCTTACTGTATTCTCTGAAGCCATCTGCACCCAAAATTTTTCTTATGTTTAAAAATGTAATTATCTTAAAAATATAAACTATGACTCAGCTAGTATTTATGCTGAACTGGGCAGCTTATCTGATGGATTTGCCCAGATCCTGGTCTTTCCTAAACTATGGGTCCTTGCTGCTGCTGCTGCTAAGTCACTTTAGGCCTGTCTGACTCTGTGTGACCCCACAGATGGCAAGCCCACCAGGCTACCCTGTCCCTGGGATTCTCCAGGCAAGAACACTGGAGTGGGTTGCCATTTCCGTCTCCAACACATGAAAGTGAAAAGTGAAAGTGAAATCACTCAGTCGTGTCTGACTCCTAAACCCCATGGACTGCAGCCTACCAGGCTCCTCAGCCCATGGGATTTTCCAGGCAAGAGTACTGGAATGGGGTGCCATCGCCTTCTCCGATGGGTCCTTAGTTAGCCCCTTTTCATTAAGTCAGATCACAGAAGCATCAGAATACTTTCCTATAGTAACCTAAACATCAGACCTACTGTTCCCTGTTCCCTCTCTGTAGCAGCATCCATTTTCCTTTGGCTACCAGGATCTGTGGCTCCACAGAGCCTAAAGGTGCAGAAATCGGAGGCACAGATTCTCAAGATATTATTTTAAGAGTGATCATAAATAAGACCACTTGTGCTTTCTTTCTTTGTTCTCAGATGCATGCATTCCACTTACTGGGAACAAAGCATCAAACAACCATTATTAATTTAAAAAGTAGACTGTGTCTAGAAAGTGACAGTCCACCATTGCAATACTTCTCCTGGTTGGTACTTCAGTTGAGTCTTTAAATAGCATTCCACTTTGCTATCAATTCAGCATTTTTCTTGGTAGCTGAGGTAAATGAATCACTGTATTCAATAATAATATGCCCTCTGCTCTACTTCTTTGCTGAAAGAGGGGTCCCTTGATGATATGATCCCCTGGAGAAGGGAATGGCAATCTGCTCCAGTGTTCTTGACTGGGAAATTCCATGGACAGAAGAGCCTGATGGGCTATAGTCCATGGGATGCCAAAGAGTTGGACACGACTGAGCAACTAACACTTTCAATGGCAACATGATCAGTTTCCCCTATTACTGAGGCGAGTCATTCTAACTGGATGTATTGTGGAGGAAATGCTATGTCTATTCATCTATGAATAGTATGTTCATCAGGTGTTCATCTATGATACAGAGATCTTCAAACTTTGTTCCCATTCCTCTAAATTCATGCACATGCATCTTTGAAACTCTTTATCAAGATATACATGAGCCCATGTAAATTCTTACCTTACATGACTTCTCTTTCTTCACAAAGGATGACTTCCCAGAATTCTGTTCATTGGGAGAACTTCCCTTTACCTTGATCCTTAAGAAGCATTTTAGAAGAACAGCAGTCTGTTTTTGATGTGCTCCAACATAACAAGGGGCTTCCCTGGTGGCTCAGATGGTAAAGAATCTGCCTGCAATGTAAGAGACCAGGGTTTGACTCCTGGGTCAGGAAGATACCCTACAGAAGGAAATGACAACCCAAACAAATATTCTTGCCTTAAGAATTCCATGGATAGAGGAGCCTGGCAAGCTACAATCCATAACAGAAGACAAACCATCTATTAAACTTGTGTAAACTTTTTCTTTCTCTGACATCTGGTCCTAAGAGATATAGGAGGGAGCTGAAGGAGAGGTACTCGTCCAGCAGTGGTGAAGACCAGAGCCACCTTTTCCTGCAACTTTTCATACTTCCTGGCCCTACTCATGTCTGATCCATGTTCCCCACTTCCATCTTATGACGTAGTGCATCCTTCTGTGCACATTATGACAGGTCAAGAGAGTTAACAGGACCCCAAACTAAGACTCTAGTTTACTGTTGTCTACTTCACATGTAAACTTATTTTGATTCTTCTTTTTGAAAGAGCTAGAAATACATTCTCCATACCTCACACTGAAGGCTGTGTTACTCTGCTCCAGAAAAATACCATATCTTGCAGAGCAAATGCAATTGATGTTGCTATTTTGTAAAGTTTAGTTTTATACTGTTCTAGGCAATTATCCATCCTTTATTTTTAACAGATGTTAGGCTGGTGTCATAAATGGGAATAAGCCAGAGACTACTACCTCTGCCTTCTTTAAATCTTTGTAAATGACATTAATTATACACAGAACAAGAAACCAATGGGAAGGATCTGCCAATTAGCAAAGATGTGCAGTCCAATAATATATTTAGAGGTCTCAGAAAAGACCACCTGTTGGGTCTGTGGACTACCATGTGCCAGATGAAGGCCGGAACTCCGTTTATTATCTGGCTCCTTCCCATGTATTTTCTATTAGGAAGACTGTTGAATCAATTTGGGCCTCAGGATACCAGTTTTAGTTTTGACTCTGAGTGAACAATCCATGCAAGTTCTGGATATTTCTCTTTATCTAATGCATAGTCCTTTGAATAAATGGCCTTAAGAATCTTTGGAAAAGGAGTACGGGAATTACAACTTCATGCTATTGTGATACGTCGGTGCCACCTCTTAGAGATCTTTCCTGTCCTTCAGCAGATAGTCTTCAAACAAAAGTCTGAGATTCAACCCAGGTCTCCAAACTGTGCAAGAGATGGTGAGTGGGAAGCGGGAGTGATATAGAGGGAGGGACAAATCAAGGAGGGAAACCTGTTCTAGTCTGCTATTCATCAGTTCTTGATTTATTCTCATTGTGTAAATTGAGCAACACCCTGCCCGTCTATCTTGATGCGGAAACTCCTTATTCTATTTATTTACTCTATCTTCTTTTTTTAAGGTTATATCCAGTTTTGCCACGCCTGTGTTCCTGCTCATTGCAATCATTACACCTGCCTTTCTTCTGGTCATTAAATACCACTTCTTGGTATTTATTATTTAGAGATTCTGTCATTCCCATTTTTATCAAGAATCGCAGTTCTGTAATGTCATTTCCTACCTTGCCTACAGAAGACAGCTACCCCTGAGCTTCTCAGTGATACTTACGTACCTCTCCATAGCACATTCTTTATTATTTGGTAAATGGAGCATCTGATGGGCTCTCCCCTAGATTAGAGTTAGTTGGTGGGGTTTCTGACCTTACATATTTGTTTTTTCTCAGGCATGCCCAATTCACTGAGTCTTTGATCTCTTCCTCCTTCATCTCCCATGGCAGTTCTGGAATTTTTACCCACTTAGGATAGGTCATAACTTTTCTCAAATTTCTAAGAACCATCCTGGCAGCTGCTAATACCATCTCCTAGGATATGTTCCAGGGTTTTAAAATTGTATCAATTAACTACTGTATCTCAATTGTATTCTGTCACCTGTTGACAAGGACCCTCAGGACCCATGCTGAGCATACTCTCCCAACTCCTGCAGATCCTTCACCAACTCCACTGATAGCCCCTCCATCTCTTAGCACCCCATTAGCATCCCTGGTCAGGTGGTGCTGATATGTGACCATTAACATTTGTCTGGTTGTCAGGGGAACTGATGTCAGCAAATTCGCAGGGAAGGCAGGATTATTTATCAGAAGCCTGCCTCTTGTCAGGTCTCTACCTGGTCTACAAGTTGGGCTGTGGAGAGTAGATCTTATACAAAGAGAGATAGAGCCACTTTTTACAAGCCCAGGGAGAATCTAGGAAATCTGATTTCTAAATTGCATCTATCCAGGTATAACAGTTGCAGCTCTCAGGATTCTTCTCTCTGTCTTTTTTTCCTTTTTAAATGTGGGCCGTTTTTAAAATCTTTGTTGAATTTACTACAATACTGCTTCTGTCTTACACTTTGGTTTTTTGGCCCTGAGGCATGTGGGATCTTAGCTCTTCTACCAGGAATCAAACTCACATCCCCTGTATTGGAAGGCAAAGTGTCAACCACTGAACCACCAAGGAAATCCCACAATTCTGAAGGTTCTTCTGATCATGGATTAGGAGATCAAACTTCTCTGAAGTCTGGTGCTTTCATGACTAAGTGCCAGGCCTGCTGCTTTGCTGTTCTTGCTCTCTGGCTATAGAAGGTTCAGTTCAGTTCAGTCGCTCAGTTGTGTCCGACTCTTTGAAACCCCATGAATAACAGCATGCCAGGCTTCCCTGTCCATCACCAACTCCTGGAGTTCACTCAAACTCATGTCCATCGAGTCGGTGACGCCATCCAGCCATCTCATTCTCTGTCATCCCCGTCTCCTCCCACCCCCAATCCCTCCCAGCATCAGAGTCTTTTCCAGTGAGTGAACTCGTCGCATGAAGTGGCCAAAGTATTGGAGTTTCAGCTTTAGCATCAGTCTTTCCAATGAACACCCAGGATCGACCTCCTTTAGAATGGACTGGTTGGATCTCCTTGCAGTCCAAGGGACTCTCAAGAGTCTTCCCCAGCACCACAGTTCAAAAGCATCAATTCTTCGGCGCTCAGCTTTCTTCACAGTCCAACTCTCACATCCATACATGACCACGGGAAAAACCATAGCCTTGACTAGATGGACCTTGGTTGGCAAAGTAATATCTCTGCTTTTTAATATGCTATCTAGGTTGGTCATAACTTTCCTTCCAAGGAGTAAGCATCTTTTAATTTCAATGCTACAATCAGGATCTGCAGTGATTTTGGAGCCCAAAAAATAAAGTCTGACACTGTTTCCACTGTTTTTCCATCTATTTCCATGAAGTGATGGGACCAGATGTCATGATCTTCGTTTTCTGAATGTTGAGCTTCAAGCCAAACTTTTCACTCTCCTCTTTCACTTTCATCAAGAGGCCTTTGAGTTCCTCTTCACTTTCTGCCATAAGGGTGGTGTCATCTGCATATCTGAGGTTATTGATATTTCTCCCAGCAATCTTGATTCCAGCTTATGCTTCTTCCAGCCCAGCCTTCCTCATGATGTACTCTGCATATAAGTTAAATAAGCAAGGTGACAATATACTACCTTGATGTACTCCTTTTCCTATTTGGAACCAGTCTGTTGTTACATGACCAGTGGATGTGACTGGTGATAGAAGCAAGGTCCGATGCTGTAAAGAGCAATATTGCGTAGGAACCTGGAATGTTAGGTCCATGAATCAAGGCAAATTGGAAGTGGTCAAACAGGAGATGACAAGAGTGAACATCGACATTCTAGGAATCAGTGAACTAAAATGGACTGGAACGGGTGAATTTAACTCAGATGACCATTATATCTACTACTGTGGGCAAGAATCCCTTAGAAGAAATGGAGTAGCCATCATGGTCAACAAAAGAGTCCGAAATGCAGAACTTGGATGCAATCTCAAAAACGACAGAATGATCTCTGTTCGTTTCCAAGGCAAACCATTCAATATTACAGTAATCCAAGTCTATGCCCCAATCAGTAACGCTGAAGAAGCCGAAGTTGAACGGTTCTATGAAGACCTACAAGACCTTTTAGAACTAACACCCAAAATGGACGTCCTTTTCATTATAGGGGACTGGAATGCAAAAGTAGGAAGTCAAGAAACACCTGGAGTAACAGGCAAATTTGGCCTTGGAGCACGGAATGAAGCAGGGCAAAGGCTAACAGAGTTTTGTCAAGAGAATGCACTGGTCATAGCAAACACCCTCTTCCAACAACACAAGAGAAGACTCTACACATGGACATCACCAGATGGTCAACACCGAAATCAGATTGATTATATTCTTTGCAGCCAAAGATGGAGAAGCTCTATACAGTTAGCAAAAACAAGACCAGGAGCTGACTGTGGCTCAGATCATGAACTCCTGATTGCGAAATTCAGACTTAAATTGAAGAAAGTAGGGAAAACCTCTAGACTATTCAGATATGACCTAAATCAAATCCCTTATGATTATACAGTGGAAGTGAGAAATAGATTTAAGGGACTAGATCTGATAGATAAGAGTGCCTGATGAACTCTGGATGGAGGTTCATGACATTGTACAGGAGACAGGGACCAAGACCATCTCCAATAGAAGGTTAGATATCCTTAAATTTTGCATAAGAAGCACTCTGGCTTTCCCTTTTTGCCTGGAATTAGTGATTAATCAAGTATACTATTTGCTTTCACTTGAGCAATTAAAAAAAATTATATGGAAGATCTGTATCGTGCTAGGCCCTGAGTATACACAATGAACAAGAGAGAGTGCTCTACCTCTAGATCCTTTCATTTAATCTTAGCAACAGCCTGCAAAGAAAGCAGAGCTTTGCCAATTTTTAAAGGTGAAGAAACTCAGATCATTTATCAGTAGTAGAACAGAGAGCATAGACACCGTTGGAGACCTACTTATAGAAGTGAGTAAAGTGTGTCCCCTATTTCTAGCTTATTTTAGAAACAAGACCTCATTCCACCCTGGCACAGCCTCTAAGGGGCTTTGTCCCCTTAAGTTTCCCATCAGGTTTAATATTCCCTGGTTCCTCCCTCGTGTAGCCCATACATTTCCCCTCTGTCTATATTAATACTTATAGTTCTACACATTTCTAGATTTACCTAATAGTTCTAAACCATTGTTTAAGGTTTGTCATTTTGTAACTAATTCAATAACCCTACCTTATTTGTGTTAAAAGAAAAAAAAGATGCTTATGCCTCCATATTATTTTCTTTTGTTATAAGATTTGACGGAGATGTTTGTAATTAAAAGAAAAAACATGTTTTTATTTTGTCTATTCTCTGAACAGGTATTTTTATACCATTTAAATAGCATGTTAATATTAGCAGTATAGTATAAAAATTTAGGTCCTTTAATAAGCATTATTAAGGAAATCTATTAGAAGTTAATAAGTAGAGAAGCAACTTAATCTATATATATTCATTTCATAAAGAGAAACGTAAGTGTCCAAATTTAGGGAAAATGTTATACTAGTTATGGCATAGCCATCAAAAATCATATGTTGAAGTATTGTTCTGTTTTACATTTATGTTTTCACTTGGTCTTTTATTGACATATAATATTGTATAGATTTAAGGTATACATGTGTTGATTTGATGCATTTATATATTGCAATATGGCTTCCCTGGTGGCTCAGAGGTTAAAGCGTCTGCCTCCAATGTGGGAGACTTGGGTTCGATCCCTGGGTTGGGAAGATCCCTGGAGAAGGAAATGGCAACCCACTCTGGTACTCTTGCCTGGAGAATCCCATGGATTTAGGAGCCTGGTAGGCAACAGTCCATGGGGTTGCAAAAAGTTGGACACGACTGAGCGACTTCACTTTCATTTTACTTTAATATGCTCTCAAAATTTTAATAATATTTAAGGATATTTATGATGTTGAATTACACAAAAAATCTGATATAAAACTATACAAAAAGCATTATTATTATTTTATTTTTAGTATATACATATGCATGAAGTACATAAAGAATTACCTCCAAAATGAGATAATAGATTATTTTTTACTTTATTTTTATTTTTTCAAATTTTCTATAATTAGTTTATGTTTGTCTGTGAGTCTCTCAGTTGTGCCCAACTGTTTGTGACCCCCTGAACTGTATAGCCTTCCAGGCTCATCTGTCCATGGAATTCCCCAGGCAAGAAAACGAGAGTGGGTACTTTCAAAACAGGAAAATATATTATTTCAGAATATTTTGTTTTTAAAAAATCTTATTGATATTTACCCTAAATCCCTAAACCAGTGGGATTATTAGTTAATTGATACATCTGAGCTAAATTGAAGGATGTTGTTTTTGTTCAGTTACTAAGTAGTGTTCAACTCTTTGTGACCCCATGAACCACACCACTCCAGGCTCCTCTGTCCATGTGATTTCCCAGGCAAGAATACTGGACAGGGTTGCCATTTCCTTCTCCAAAAGTGAAGGATACTTACACATAATTTTAGGATGTCAATATGGGAATATATCAGTGGTTTTGAACAAATCTAAAGAGCTTATATAAAATTTTGACTAAGATACTATGATTTTAGAAGAAAAATTAAGTCAATGATGCATTACTATATTTAGGGAAAAGCACAATGTACATATAAGTGAAACAAATTACTTGCTTTAAGTCTGCTAGCATTAGTTATTCATATTAACTACTGATACTGAGTTTACCATCACAAAGCTGTTTATTTATGAGTTGACATTCAGTACTGTACATGGTAAAATTTGTATTTTATTTGTACACATATGGCCACATTTCTCTAATCCTAAGAAAGTTCCAGCTGTTCTTTTCCTATATGCATATATAGCAGCCAGCAGCTCATCTTTCATTTAGAAAATTCTCTAGTCTTTAACCTTTACTGTTATTCGACTATCTAATTAATATGCCCAGTCATACATTAGAAATATGTTAAAACTAGAATTAAATGTCTTAGATGAAAGCTTATAATACCACATCATTTTCTATGAAAGACTTTAATTAATTGAAGTCTAGAAATATTAAATGACTCTAAGCATTTTTTTATACCGTTAAATTTTTTCCTGTTTTAGAAATTAGAGACAAGTACAGTTTGAGATCATGATAATGGTTGTTAGGTATTTGATCTCTTCTATGCTCCAAACATAGAATTAAGCATATTACTCAATTATTTAGCCATTTTTCTACTAGTATTATTGTGCTAGAATTTATATGTTAAGCAATGTGATAGACTTAAATAGAAGGTAGAAAATAAAATTAAACCAGAAATTATAATAAAGTATGTGCTCAGTCATATCTGACTCTTTGCAACCCGATGAGCTGTATGTAGCCCACCAGGCTCCTCCCTCCATGGGATTCTCCAGGCAAGAATGCTGGAGTGGGTAACCATTCCCTTTTCCAGGGAATCTTCCTGATCTAGGGATCAAATCCAGGTCTCCTTTACTGCAGATAAATTATTTACAGTCTGAGCCACCAGGGAAGTCCCCTAATAAAGTATATGATCAACTATAGGGGGAAGTGCTAGTGACAAATATATACTAGGAGCGCCACAGCTTGTGGAACAGATTAGGGAAGTTAGAAAACAGATGACATTGATTGAAGACTTGAAGAATGAGAATGAATTAAGTATCTAGAGATGGAGATAAATGTTTTTGTTATTCTAGGTTTCTGATGGGGTTTCATTGGTGGCTCTGTGGTAAAGAACTCGGATTCAATACCTGGGTCAGGAAGATTCCCTGGAGAAGGAACTGGCAACCCACTCCAATATCCTTGCCTGGAAAATTCCACCGAAAGAGAAGCCCAGAGAACTACAGTCCATGGGATTGCAAAAGAGTCAGATATAACTTAATGACTAAATAATAACAACAGATTTCTGGTGGGACAGGAGGACATATTTGAAGAGCTGAAGACATTCAGCAAGAAGTCCCAGTAGAATTGGCTAATGATTGACCTGATTACTTGGATTGTGTCCCCTGCTCTCCTGCTAAACTGTGAGAATCATGAGGGCAAGGAGCATTCTCTTCTGTTTCCTTTTATATTCCCCTGGACTGAACTTGGTTCCTGGTACTTAGTAGTAACCCAAGGATTATTTGTGAAAACAAAACAAAACTAGAGGAGAACTGGAAACCCTGAGGCTGAGGACAAACTTCATACACATCACGTAGATAATCTAATATTAACCCTACAAGTGACATGGCTGACCCAGCTTTTAAAATAGCGCTTACATTCATAAGTGGGTATACAGTGAAGTGAAGAACTCAGTTCTACCCACAGCCAGAAAGATTTCCAATATGCATCATAACTCTTAGATAAAACAAAACCACAGGCCTAATTCCGAAGTATGGAGTCATAAGAGCCAGGGAACATTCCGTATTAGTTCTCTATCAGCCTTGCTAGCCAAAAATTCTGAGAAAAAAATCATTTCACTTGATAAAAGCCACAATATAAACACATAATAACCACTATCAGTACCTATTTCATTGTTATTAATATTGGCCAAGTAAAAGCACTTTCCGGTCCCAGCCGTATTCTTGCTATATTAATTAACAGCCCCTTCTTAGAAACCAGCTGCTGCTGCTGCTGCTAAGTCTCTTCAGTCGTGTCCGACTCTGTGCGACCCCATAGACGGAAGCCCACCAGGCTCCTCTGTCCCTGGGATTCTCCAGGCAAGAATACTGGAGTGGGTTGCTATTTCCTTCTCCAATGCATGAAAGTGAAAAGTGAGATCATTAATCCCTCTACTAATTATTTTGCTTTTCAACTAATATCTTTTATTTTATTCCCTTCTTGCTCACTTTATTTTATACACTATTAAGCTTTTAAAAAACTTTTTATTGGCGTATAGTTGATTTACAATGTTGTGTCAATTTCATGTATATGGCAAATAAATCAGTTATACATATATGTATATCCAATCTTTTTTAGATTCTTTTCCAATACAGGCCATTACAGAGTATGGAGTAACAGTCCCTGTGCTTATGCTGCTTTATTAGTTATCTATTTTATATATGTGCTATGTGGTTAGTCGCTCAGTTGTGTCTGACTCTTTGCAACCCTGTTGACCATAGCTAGCCAGGCTCCTCTGTTCATGGGATTCTCCAGGCAACAATACTGGAGTGGGTGGCCATGCCCTTCTCCACGGAATCTTCCCAACCCAGGGATAGAACCCAACCCACGTCTCCTTTACCGTCTGAGCCACCAGGGAAGACCCTTCTTGTATATAGTAATGTGTATATATGTCAATCCCAATCTTCCATTTTATCCCTTCCCATCCCCTTACCCTCTGGTAAACCATCATCAGACTTTATTTTTTGGGGCTCCAAAATCACTGCGGATGCTGACTGCAGCCGTGAAATTAAAAGACGCTTACTCCTTGGAAGGAAAGTTATGACCAACCTAGACAGCATATTAAAAAGCAGAGACATTGCTTTGCCAACCAAGGTCCGTCTAGTCAAGGCTATGGTTTTTCCCGTGGTCATGTATGGATGTGAGAGTTGGACTGTGAAGAAAGCTGAGCGCCGAAGAATTGATGCTTTTGAACTGTGGTGTTGGAGAAGACTCTTGAGAGTCCCTTGGACTGCAAGGAGATCCAACCAGTCCATTGTAAAGGAGATCAATCCTGGGTGTTCATTGGAAGGACTGATGCTAAAGCTGAAACTCCAATACTTTGGCCACCTCATGGACGAGTTGACTCACTGGAAAAGAGTCTGATGTTGAGAGGGATTGGGGGCAGGAGGAGACAGGGACGACAGAGAATGAGATGGCTGGATGGCATCACCGACTCTGTGGACATGAGTTTGAGTGAACTCCGGGAGTTGGTGATGGACAGGGAAGCCTGGCGTGCTGTGATTCATGGGGTCGCAAAGAGTCGGACACGACTGAGCAACTGAACTGAACTGAACTGAGTCTAACTTCTTTATCTTGTTTTACTGTGATTTATCACAGAGTGGTCACCTGTAAACATCACCAAAATATAGATGTGCGTGTGTGTGTGGAGAGAGAGAGAGACAGAGTCAGAGGGACAGAGACAGAGACAGACAGAGAGACTCTGACTGACTCAGTGCCATTGGATAAAACCAAATGATTCCAGATAAGTAGTTTCTCAAACATTTCAACTGCTTTGGAATGAATTTAAAAATCTTATTTGGGACTATTAGCTCTAAGGGTAAAAGAAAGAAAAAATATCACTTAGATTTTAGGCCAACTAGATGAATAAATCTAATCCTCAAATTTAAGTCCTAGAATTAAACTTGGTTTCATCCATTCTTTTTAACCCTTGAAAATTCATCTGCTTTTGCACTCTGCTCTTATGCTAAGTGACATTATCATTTAGATGACTGTTTAAATACAAACCTGAAAAAAATACTCAAGCTGGCAATCTAGTCATCTTGTCAAGCTCTGGCAATTACTACAGAACCTTCTGCTTTCTAATATTTGTCTTTTAAAATAAGAAACCTGCTGCTCTATAACACAGGTAGCCCAGCCTGGTACTATATGATGACCTAGAGAGGTAGAATATGGGGAAGGGATGCTCAAGAGGAATAGAGATAAATAGTTATCACTGATTTGCATTGATTAGACCATCACAACATTGTAAAGCAATTATCCTCAAAAAAAATTTTTTTTTTTTAAGTAAGAAACCTAAAAAGACTTTAGGGATCACTGCTATGATAAGTTCATTACCAAATCACAGTCTTAAAATTACACTGATGCAATGTATTGGAACAGTGCCAAGAAGACTTTCTTGTCTCTGAAGTTAATGACAAGGTGGCCATCTGATGGATCACAAACCATTAAATGAAAACTGCCATTAAACATGTTCAGAAAGCTTTGAATTTCAGCATTTGAACAGTGATTGTGAACATACATCCACATGTATGAGAAAAGTCATTGTCTTTAAAATTGGTTCTTCCTAATCATGACTGCCTATTGTCCCGCATGTCAACCTCACACCTCACTACAAGAGATTAGATCCCTGCTTGATATTATTAGAAATGAGGCAAGAAAAAAACAAGCAAACAAAACAAAACATATTGTGCACATGGATTGAATTAACTAAATAATAATTGTTGGTAACAACAAAAAAAGAAATGAGGTACAAACCTCAAATAGTATTTTTGAGATATGTGTGTACTTTGAGTAAAAAGTCACAGATAATACAGTAATAAACTATGTAAACTTTACAACTGGGAGTTGCTTTCTGTCATTGAAATATTTCTATAATATTGCCAGATGTAGTCAGTATCAATAATCTAAACTCATAATGGTTTTCACTAGGCTTAAAATAGGCCTACTGTGTCATAAATGGACAATTTTTTACTTTATTGAGAAGTTGAAAAATTCCACAAAATTTCTATTAAAATTCACAGCATATTAAAATAGACATTTTATTTCTCAGTTTAAAAATTGAAAGTCAAATGACATTTATGAACTCACTACTGGACACTAAACTGGCAATGATTGCTTACCAGGGGAAATGTCTGTGAATTGAGCTTTGGCTAATGTTTGAAGAGAAAACAATCTGCTTGAACTCTAATGTGAAAAACTAAACCTGCAATTTCTTTTCTTGAAGCTCATCTCATTACCTGGCCTTCTGAGGTAGAAAACTGGATATAAGTGAATGCTATGAGGCATAGCACAAAGTGATACTGTAGAATGTTATGACAAGAAAATCTGGAAATATTGCAGAAATCAAAATGCTCTTAATGGTGCAATAAAAAAAAAATCTATAAAACACCACACTGCAAAAATAAGCTGTCTTACATTAACTGGGTGTAATGATGCCAAATGTAGAACCCTGACAGCCTAGGCAGATCTCAAAAAAATAAATAAAAACTAAAAATAAAAAGATAATTCATCTTCAGGTTAGTCATTTTAACCTGAAGCAAATAAACTTGAACATGAAGAATTACAGGTTGATTTGTTATTTTTGAAATAAATCTATTTGCAGCCTCCTCCTTTGCTTAAGGTTTGTGTATATATGAGGGTGTGTGTGTGTGTGTGTGTGTGATGCTAGTTCTACAAGAAGAAGCTATGTAGACTAACTGACAATATAACATAAAAAATAAAACAAAAATGAAGAATCAAACCCATCTTCCAATTTAGGATTTCACTAAAACTTTGAATTGTTTGTGTGTATAATAGCATTTATCCTCTAATACATGATAGATTTTTAAGTCCTCACGTGATTTTCATGATTGCAAAAAAAGACTGAAAACAAACTGCATAAAAACTCTGTAGTCTGCATTCAGAGGGCTGCTGACCACTCATTCTTCATAACAAAAGAAACAACTTCAGTGTTTACCTGGAGCTATTGTTTCAGTATAAGTGGCAGTTGACCTTTGGGATTTCTATCCCTGTTTAAACTGACTTTCTCTAATGCTTATAAGTTAGCAGAGAGTACCATCATGATTCAGTGAATGTATTTGAACTTGAACACAAGCACAGTGCACCTTGATCAAGACCAGGTCTGGTCTGAACAATGAAACATCAAACAGCAAAGGAAAAAAAAGTTGGGGGTGAGTAAACCAGGGTTCAAAGGGTATTTATAACAGGTAAGTATTTAATGAAGTAGAAAGAAGCACAGTATCAAAAGGATCAATAATCAGTAAGACACACATAGTTTCTGAATTCAGGCTAAATATCCATTTATTATTGTGGAGGGGCGAATGTAGTTTTATGTGAAACATCCTTCCTAAAATGAAAGAAAGAAAAATAAGTTCATCTCACTTTTCCATGAGATGAAGGGAAAAATAGTCATATACACCAAGACAAATTTTCTTGAAGAACTTATACAATTCCTTAAATAAAAATGAAATACAGTTATGTTTGTCATTATGTTGGACTTCCCTGGTGCTCAAACAGTAAGGAATCTGCCTGCAATGCAGAAGACTCAAGTTCAATCCCTGGGTCGGGAAGATCCCATGGAGAAAGGAATGGCAACCCACTCCAGTATTCTTGCCTGGAGAATTCCATGGACAGAGGAGTCTGACAAGCTACAGTTCATGGGGTTGCAATGAGTTGGACATGATTGAGAGACTAACACTTTCACGTTCACTACCCTTTGTTATATTACAATTAAATTCTGTCATTACCACCTATTCCTTTTCC
The DNA here is from genome assembly GCF_049115385.1 of Moschus berezovskii. Taxonomy (NCBI): domain Eukaryota; kingdom Metazoa; phylum Chordata; class Mammalia; order Artiodactyla; family Moschidae; genus Moschus; species Moschus berezovskii. Next base: position 29,144,504 of record NC_142462.1, on the reverse strand, counting down.
ATGTTTCATAATGTCCCTGAGAGAAATACTTCACTTAGGTATGCCAGAAAGTCATTTTGAATACATGTGAAAATTTGTCTAATATAATTCTAGTTAGCTGGGATAAATAAATATTTTTTTTTGCCTTGCTACATATCTATGATAACCAAATTATACAATGAGATCTTGGGCTTCTCCTAACTTCCACAGTATAATAGACTATTCTTGAGACTCTTTAAGATATATATATATATAGCCAAAGATTTATTCTGTGTTGAGAATAAAGACTAAAAGAATACCTGCTATCACAGATCTTACATTATAGCAAAGATTTTACATTAAGTAAATGTATACAAAAATTTATAAATTCAGTTTCATCATGTGGAGCTTTCTAATATGAGAGAAATAAACAAGATAGTATAGAGTAATTGATGGATGCCTTTCTGTTTAGAATAAGTGGTGAAGGGATGCTTCTCTAAGAAAGCTTCAGTTACTTTGAAGCAGAAAAACGAGGAAACAGTTACGTGATGAGCCAGTGAAAGTATATAGCTGGTAAAGAAGGAAGCTGAATTGCAGAGATCCTGATGTGGGCAAAATATTTTTGTCTTTTTGAGCAAGAGCAAGGAACTCTGTGTGCCTAGAGTGAAATGAGCAGAGGGAAGGCAGGCTATTTACAGATGAAAAAAGGAGAAAATAATGGCAGATTATTGGAAGGTTTTCAGTAGGGACCATGATCTAATAAACACTTCATTAATCTTAGGACAAAATAAAGCACCTGTGTACACAAGTGTCAAAACAAAAAATACCCTTCAGTGACTTATCATGGAGTGAGTACCTGTGTAACATCACCAAAAATATAGAACATTGGCAGCACCTCAGAAAATTTCCTTATGTTTTCTCTTCATTTGCAAGCCTTGAACCACCGCATTAGAGACCCTTATCCTGACCTTGATGATAAGTGCTTTCATGATTTTCCATCTAATTTTAACACCTAAGAATATATCCCTATACATTATAGTTTAACTTGTGTGTTGAAATAAATTCAATCATTTATTCTTCTGTATATGCATTTATTTATTCAGTATTATATTTGTGAAATCTGTTCATTTTGTTGTCTTTGACTTTGGTTTGTTCATATTTGCTGCTATGCAGTATTGCAGAGACTGAGAAAATCAAAGTAGAATGCAGTCCCTGTGAGAGTCGCATGATTTCAATTGGCTCTTTTTGCTAGAGTTCTGCCACTGGGGTCCCAAACCAAGACAAACAGTATTTTGCAAGCCACCTACTTTGGTGGCCTGGAACTCAGCCCCATGACTGTGACAGAAACACTCTTCACTCTCCTGGAATTCCTCCTGAAGTGAAGGAAAGCCCACAGTGTAAAAATAGTCCACTATGAAAATGTTGGCTTGAAGCTCAACATTCAGAAAACTAAGATCATTGCGTCTGGTCCCATCACTTCATGGGAAATAGATGGGGAAACAGTGGAAACAGTGTCAGATCATTTTTGGGGGGGCTCCAAAGTCACTGCAGATGCTGATTGCAGCCATGAAATTAAAAGACACTCCTTGGAAGGAAAGTTATGACCAACCTAGATAGCATATTAAAAAGCAGAGACATTACTTTGCCAACAAAGGTCCGTCTAGTCAAGGCTATGGTTTTTCCAGTGGTCATGTATGAATGTGAGAGTTGGACTGTGAAGAAAGCTGAGCACCGAAGAATTGATGCTTTTGAACTGTGGTGCTGGAGAAGACTCTTGAGAGTCCCTTGGACTGCAAGGAGATCCAACCAGTCCATTGTAAAGGAGATCAATCCTAGGTGTTCATTGGAGGGACTGATGTTGAAGCTGAAACTCCAATACTTTGGCCACCTCATGGACGAGTTGACTCACTGGAAAAGACTCTGATGCTGGGAGGGATTGGGGGCAGGAGGAGAAGGGGACGACAGAGAATGAGATGGCTGGATGGCATCACCGACTTGATGGACATGAGTTTGAGTGAACTCTGGGAGTTGGTAATGGACAGGGAGGCCTGGCGTGCTGTGATTCATGGGGTCGCAAAGAGTCGGACACAACTGAGTGACTGAACTGAACTGAACTGATCCTGGGTATCTCCATCCTTAGTAAGAGGGTGACCCAGTTTCTTTACTTCCTTATTAGCTTTCTAAGCCTTCGAGTAGATGGACATATACATATACACACACATGCATGTATATACACATTTGTTGTCTAGTTGCTGAGTCACGTCCTACTCTTTGCGCCCCATGACTGCAGCACACCAGATTTCCCCGTCCTTCACTGTCTCCAGAAGTTAGCTCAAACTCACATCCACTGAGTCAATGATACCATTCAACTATCTCAGCCTCTGTCACTCCCTTCTCCTCATGCCCTCAATCTTTCTCAGCATCAGAATCTTTTTCAGTGAGTTAGCTCTTGGCATCTGGTGGCCAGAGTATTGGAGCTTCATCTTCAGCATCAGTCCTTCCAATGAATATTCCGGTTTACTCATCTTTAGGATTGACTAGTTTGATCTTGATGTCCAAGAGACTGTCAAGAGTATTCTTCTGCATCACAGTTCTAAAGCATCAGTTCTTCAGCACTCAGCCTTTTTTGTGGTTCAACTCTCACATCCGTACATGACTACTAGAAAAAAATATACCTTGACTATACGGACCTTTGTTGGCATATACACACATAGCTGGGCATGTCCATGTATATGGAGCTTATGCATATGCACATGTATACAACAACACTACTTATGTTCTTTGTAGAACTGGCCCAAATTACCTAGTTCTTATCACAGTAGGTAAAGCCTCCCTAATTTATATTTTAAAAATACTGATTACCTTAAGAAGAATGGAGTTTACTTAAGTGGTAAGAATTAAAGACAGAATATAAGCTAGATCAATAATTCTGTTGCCTGCACAATAGCTGAAGATATCTTTGGCCGGATGTGATATCTGTGGAGAGAGCTTATTTTTCTTTAGGTAGGAATCTCAGGACTTGCCAGCTGTCAGGTTATGTAGGACATGGGAAATATAGGTGATAAATAACTTGACTTCCAAGGGAAAATTCTGTATAAAATAAGCTATTCCTATTTCATTGCAACTTGATATGTTAATCAAATGACACTGTTTTCTCTGGTGTTATTTTTCCATTTTTTAAGTATGTTCTCAGATTTTGCATTTTGGAAATATAATTATAAGATGATGCATGTATTAAATAAAATTTCAAATGCCACAGATAAACTAAAGGTAAAGTACAATAATTTATTTTTAAAACCTTGACTATTAAAATCATGTCAAGTGTATTGTAGGTAATGTGTGCTATATGAAACTCGAATGCCTAATAGTGTAGGAAAGTTCAATCAAAGCTGCATCCAGTTGAAGGATTTCCTTAAGAAAACCCATCTGGTTCAAAACAAGTCATCTTTGACTGATAAACCAATGTCTAACAACTTTCTCTGGTGAGTAAATCAGTGAATTCAGCAACCATTTGCCTTAGTTGAAAGAAAGTCCCTTAAAGTTCCTTGTTGAAGCTAAAAGTAAAACTATTCAAAGCCAGGAAACAAACAAACAAAAAGAGTAGAGCTTCATAGGAGACATTTCTATGAATGATGTATTTGCTAAAACTGGATTCTGAATGCCTAAGAAAGTTAGGATTAAAGGACAAGTATTAAAAAAAAACAACAACGAAAGAAACATGTAATGTAGGAGTGAAATATAAAGTGAAATATAAATATGAAATGTTAAAATTGATTGAAAGTACCTAGATAGCATATTAAAAAACAGAGACATCACTTTGTTGACAAAGGTCCGCATAGTCAAAGCCACAGTTTTTCCACTAGTCATGTACGGATATGAGAAAAGTGAAAGTGAAGTAAAAGTCGCTCAGTCGTGTCCGACTCTTTGCGATCCCTTGGACTATACAGTCCATGGAATTCTCTAGGTCAGAACACTGGAGCGGGTAGCATTTCCCTTCTCCAGGGATCTTCTCAACCCAGGGATTGAACCCAGGTCTCCTACACTGCAGGGGGATTCTTTACCAGCTGAGCCACCACGGATATGAGAGTTGGACCATAAAGAAGGCTGCGCGCCAAAGAATTGATGCCTTCGAACTGTGGTGTTGGAGAAGACTCTTGAGAGTCCCTTGGACTGCAAGGATATCAAGCCAGAATCAACCCTGAATATTCATTGGAAGGAGTGATGCTGAAGCTGAAGCTGCAATACTTCGGCCACCGATGCAAAGAGCCGACTCACTGGAGAAGATTGAAGGCAGAAGGAGAGGAGAGTGGCAGAGGACAAGATGGTTAGATGGCATCACTGACTCAATGGACATGAATTTCGGCAAACTCCAGGAGACAGTGAAGGACAGGGAAGCCTGGTATGCTTCAGTCCATGGGGTTGCAAAGAGTCAGACATGACTTAGCAACTGAACAACGAATGGTTGTAAATACAGGGATTTTTGTGGGTGTGTTGTTTCTGTTTGGGCTCAGTTCAGTTCAGTCACTCAGTCGTGTCTGACTCTTTGCAACCCCATGAATCACATGGACAGGCCTCCCTGTCCATCACCAACTCCCGGATTTCACTCAAACTCATGTCCATCAAGTCAGTGATGCCATCCAGCCATCTCATTCTCTGTCGTCCCCTTCTTCTCCTGCCCCCAATCCTTCCCAGCATCAGAGACTTTTCCAGTGAGTCAACTCGTCTCATGAGGTGGCCAAAGTATTGGAGTTTCAGCTTCAGCATCAGTCCTTCCAATGAACACCTAGGATTGATCTCCTTTAGAATGGACTGGTTGGATCTCTTAGCAGTACAGGGACTCTCAAGAGTCTTCTCCAGCACCACAGTTCAAAAGCATCAATTCTTCGGCAATCAGCTTTCCTCACAGTCCAACCTTCACATCCATACATGACCACTGGAAAAACCATAGCCTTGACTAGACGGACCTTGGATGGCAAAGTAATGTCTCTGCTTTTTAATATGCTATCTAGGTTGGTCATAACTTTCCTTCCAAGGAGTAAGTGTCTTTTAATTTCATGGCTGCAATCAGCATCCGCAGTGATTTTGGAGCCCCAAAAAATAAAGTCTGCCACTGTTTCCACTGTTTCCCCATCTATTTCCCATGAAGTGATGGGACCAGATGCCATGATTTGGGCTCAGTAATATCAACAAGTATAACACAAACTATTGAAAATAGCCTGATAGACAATATGTCTCAGGCATGAGGAATATAGGTTATGCCCCTTGGGGACCTGTAACACAATATAAAGGAGGTACCAAGTGTAAAATCACCCCCAAGTGAGTTTATAACTGTTGCCCCTTTTCTGCCTTTCCAGAAACTTTTCATATATTCTCCTGTCCATGTAGTCTAAACCATGTGACTCAGTGTTTGATTCATAAATTTTTATCACAGTGGATATACATTGTGTGTGTGTGTGTCTGTGTGTGAGAAAAAGAGTAGGAGGGAGGGAGGGAGAAAGATAAAGAAGGATGAGCTGAAATGGGGATAATACTTTGTAGTAGTTGTTGGTCTAAATGAAGTACATTAGTCTTAATATCAATAGTTTTTTAAATTTAGCTTTCTGGACTGAAGCAAATCTTTTTCCCCAAGAACTTTTTTTTAATATACTCTGTTATTTATTCATTCACCCATTTAATGTTGAGTCCTTAAAATGTATCAAAAACTATTCTAGAAGATTATGATACATTGATCAAATGATTCTTGTTATAGAAATATAAATTACATTTATTTAGGCTTTTCCACATAGCCATTTTTTCATTTACTTTTTTCCTTGGAAACTCTACATTGTAGCTTGCTTGAAACTTTTATAAAATGTCCCTTCACTTTTTCTGCCTACTACTACCTACCAATTATAGAAGGTCATGAAACAAGGTAGAGGGAGGGTTGAAGATTCAGATACTTATTTACTGGGAAACAAGAGTATGTTCTATGTTTTTGAAAGAGTATGTAAAAAAGAAATTATCCAGAAAACCATGTCCAAGAAAAAGATAAGTGAAGTTGCAGGCCCTGTAACCCTGAGCTCAGATAGAAAATGGAGAGAAGTAAAGATCTAAAGCACAAATGCCTTTTAACAGATTTATGTTAGATACATGCAGGTTTGGAGCTTTAAACAATTATAATTCAAACACATTTTTGGTCCCTGAAGCTCATTTAAGAAATAAAAGGAAATAATATGTTTTATTCTGTAATTCTAAATAAATAAATCTAATATAAAGTGACCTATGAAACATTTATTTGAGGTTAAATTTTACCAAAATGAGATCAGGCAATGATGGTGACATATTTGCTAACTGAAAGTAAAATAAGTTACCAAATAATTCATCCAGTACAATGCCCTTTTCATAAAGAAAAAGTGTATATTTTCTATACATGCAATCATACTGGCTTTCATTAAATGTTTATACAAAACTTACTGTGTGCCAAGAACTGGAATACTGCTGAGGAAACAGTAATGATCAAGAGAAAGATCTTTTTCTCTCATGAGGCTTTTGAGAGGAAAAAGGTAACAAAGAAAGAAATGTAGTACCCAATGACACATCCCATCCCTCAATAGCTGGTCTG